>NC_074702.1:6620847-6903061 GCF_029448725.1 Salvelinus fontinalis
AGGGTTTAGGAGTTATGTTAATGGGATAGGGGAAGAGTTAGCTAACATGCAAAGTAGCTAAAAAGTAGTAAGTAATTGCAAAGTTTCTAGCTAAAATGCCAAAGTTGTCCGTGACGAAATTCGAACATGACGTTTGCGTTAAACGCCCACCCAGCCACTCAGAACCGCCCACCCTCCTTACCTTTTTGCCTTAAGTAACCTTCTGTCTTATGTAACCGTACCAAACGTAACATATCATACTAATTTGAGTGTCCCAATTTTTTGTTAACTATGTTACGTCTAGTCTATGAGACCATGCTGGTTTAGTATGTTTTTTCATTTGGGGTTTTGTTTTGTCTGTCCATCAGATATGGCCGAGTTTATGCTGCTGCAACAGATCCCTACCACCATTCAGTGGGACCCACGGCAACATACGGCGTCGGAACAATGGTGAGCCTCTTTAAAACTCATAAGCAGCACCACTCCAATGTTTAAAGTGTTCATGTGACCCACTAAGTCATCCAGACCATTGTTTCTAGCCACAAGCCAGACTTTAATCGAGCCTCAAAAAGGAATCAGTCTCAACCCGCCAGTGGGCACCGATTCACCATCATCTATCATATCTTCTACTTATTTCTAGGCCAGTCTGTACAGAGGAGGATACAACCGCTTCACGCCTTACTGAGCTGCCCAATGGGAGCCTGGAAGCCGTTCTGTGACCCCGCCACCTCGTCCGGGATTGGCCAGTCCCAGGACTACAACGCAGGACAGGTTATGACATCACTGAGCTCTGTGTCACCTCCTGTCTGACTCCCTCCACTTGGAGACGGTCAAATCCAACCGACTGGACGTGTAAATACTGTAGTAGCTATTCACTATTTATTCTATCAGAGAATACATATAGGATAAAGCCTGATCTAATGTATAGACAGTTATTTAAAATCTTTATTTTACACTTAATCTGTATTGTTTGTGCCACTGATTTGTTCCAGGTTTTAAGAATGTAAAGATTTCTGCCTCCGTACCTGGGTTATAAGCTACTCTTTCACTATTCTAACAGAGAGAGTTGAATGTGAGCCATTTTATTTTTCATTGGCTGGACTTCATGGTGAAATACTGCAACTGAAGTGGCACAACAATACTGGTTTCTCTACATGGTGACCTTTGTAAAAAAGTTTTTGATCAACGTCTGAGCTTTTGACTTTTCATGAGTCAAATTGTAGAGTACAATGACATTTTATACAGTTAAATTACTTATTTTTGATGACACTGGTTTTGTCAATGATGTAGCGCACTGTTTGAGGACGTTGAAGTGTGTGTGTGTGGGAGTATGTGACGACATCAATACTCAAAGCACAAGCTATAAGAGACAGCACTGGCACTGGTATTGTTAATGTGCACAGTAATCTTTTTTTAAATGCTTCTAGAACCCTAAAACTATAATTTGCATAAAATGTACGTATGTTTTTGCTTTCCTAACAATCTACCTCTGATTCTAAAAATGTTTCACTTGTCAAAAAAGCATTCAGGAGCCATTACTTCTCTGTCAACTAATTAACTGTAACAAAACATTTTTTCTTATTTTCATTGTTGAGCTTCTATCCATTTTCTCTCTGCTTTACATAATGCTCAATGCTAAATACTAGCTATTCGACAAACTTCCCTAACCCACTTGATCATTTTTCTATGGCAGCCTCATTCTGGGTTTTACTTCGCTCTGCCTGACGAGCTTGTAATCTCTATGGTGCTTTCCCTTATTTCCTCTGTCCTGTTAAACTCTATGACGTTGTGTCTGGTTTCCTCTTCCTGTTAAACTCTATGACATTGTGTCTGGTTTCCTGTTCCTGTTCTCTCGCCTGCATCTCTCCATTCTGTTTGAGAATCTGTGTTCCATCCACAGAAATAATCAGATGAGTTCTAGTTCTATGGGTCATCTCTCCTTCTCCATCCTGTACTCTAGCTTCACTGTTGTTTATTTGCTGTTGACCTCTCAATAAAACATTGTTTCTGTTTCCCTTTCCTCTCCTCTCTTTGATTCATGTCATTTTCCTTTCTCTTTTTCAATGCCTCTTTTTGCAGTCCTTCACTATTCTGCTCAAACTTAAATTCTCAGTGTTCCTTTTCTCAACTATAACTGTACGTTTTGAGGCTGACTCATACCAGTGCAAGAAGGTTGTGAGTGTTTTACAGAAATGACTGTCTGCATATGTTTATGCAACTGTTTCTGGTTCAGTACCTTTGTACTGTATGGACTGAATCTTAACTTAAGATCAGCGCATATAACTTCATATTTGAGTTTAGTATCTCAAATGTTGTATGTGTGGTTCTAGGGGGACTACAGTATAGTACCTAGACACCCAGCCCTGTGCCTGCCTTGCTTTAGTGTGTGGTCTTACTACGTGTGTTTCAACCTATGGGCTAAACCTCTTCTTTATGCAAAGTTCAGCTTTAGTTTTTGTATACTTATTTCCCCTCTTTCTTCACAGCTTCGTTTTCCTATCTTCTTGGAAGTGGAAAAAGACTTCTCTTTCCAAGCTTTACTGTTGTTGTTCTGGTTTTTCTCACTATTTCTAAGGGGAACTTAACCCTAACCTTAAACCTACGAGATATAATTGAGGGTTGGATAACCATGCCTACAATATCAATTTGAAATAGAAACTAAAGTCACACTTTATCATGGTATTATTCAATTTCAACAACGGTTTGACTGTCATGCCTTCATCAAGGTATTTTTACATCTAGTAAAAATGTATAATAGGGAAAAATATGCCTTTTTACTTCTACTCTGCTGTCCTCTCTCTCTCGCTCATGGTCTCTCTCTTGCTCTTTCTCTCTCTCGCTCTTGCTCTCTCTCTTTCAAACTCCTCTGCTTTCAAGTCTGTTATTTTTCTATTTTCTTTTTGCATGGATATCAGATGTATAATTTCCCCTTCTTTCAATCTAATAGCAATTTTAAACTTATTTAGCTACATTTTTTATTGTGTTTCTTCACTCTTTATCCGTTTCACTTTTTCTGTATTAATCTTCTGGCTTTCTTTCTTCACCCTTTGTCTTTTTTACTGACATTTGTCTTCATTTTCTAAACTTTATTTCTCTGCTTTGATGCTTTCAAATAATTTCCTCACCATCTTGACTCTGTATATTATCATGTTGTTCTCTAAATTGTACATTTCCTAGTTTCTTTCACTGTAATGTTACCTTCCTGACCTCTTACTTCTGCTGTCCTCTTCTCTATTTTCCCAACAGCATTTCTCCTTTATTTTCCCCTAAATTGTCTTTTTCTAGGTTAATCTTTCCTCTTGCTGTCTTCTATTTACACAATATTTATTTTTATTTTCCCAAGTTCTGTTTCTGAATTTTATTCCACTTTTCCTCTGCTACTGATATTCTGCAATTCTTTCCTCTTTGTTTCAGATGTACTCTTTCTTTCTAATCTCTCCTTTTGCTTTTTACACACTGTCCTCTTCGCTGTCTTGTAGTCGTCTAGCTGTGCCACTTTTACATTTCTTGTCTTTGATCATTTCTGTAATTCTGCTTTGCTCTACACTTTGGTATATACTTTCTCTATTAACATGAACTATTTCCTTATACTAACATTACAACCTCCTGATTCTTTTACCTGACTTGTGAGTTCTATCTTTCTGTTTGCTTTAAGCTAGATCTCATTTCCAATTTCTTCTTTTTCTGTTTTCTGTCATTTATTTTGCTTTCCTATTTTAAAGTTTTCTAAATGTTCTGTCCATCTTCTTTTCTTTCTCCTTTGTCATTGCTTTCCTTCACTTTACTGTGCTGTCTATTTCTTCTATTTTTTGTTTCTCTATTACCTCTTCTTTCCCTCAGCTCATTTCTGACCCTCTTTAGGTCCTCCTCTTTCCCTCTGCTCCTCTCTGACCCTCTTCAGGTCCTCCTCTTTCCCTCTGCTCCTCTCTGACCCTCTTCAGGTCCTCCTCTTTCCCTCTGCTCCTCTCTGTCCCTCTTTAGGTCCTCCTCTGCTCCTCTATCCCTCTTCAGGTCCTCCTCTTTCTTTTTCCCTCTGCTCCTCTCTGACACACTTTAGGTTTTCCTCTTTCCCTCTGCTCCTCTCTGTCCCTCTTCAGGTCTTCCTCTTTCTCTCTGCTCCTCTCTGACACACTTTAGGTCTTCCTCTTTCTCTCTGACCCTAATTAGGGCCTCCTCTTTCAGCTTTGTATTTAGTTCTTTAACTGCTGTTTTTCTTCTTTATTCACCTGTTCTGAATGCTTTCCTGTCTTCTGAGCTCCTGTGAAAAACTGCTTTCATCTTCCCTCTCCTCTCATGTTCTATGCCCCTTGCTTTAATTTTTCTCTTGTACCTGCTTTCACATCTGTCACCTTTTATTCCTGTGTGCTTTTCTCTTCCTAGAACTTATTTTCCTTCATTATGAACTTACACATCTGAAGAAATGAATCTTGAAGAATTTCCTCTCCAACAATCTGTAGTTCTCTAGAAGACATGAGGATTTCTATTGCTATTCTGTGGTTTGTAGCTTTAGTGTTTGTTGCTTCTTCAGCCTACTCAATTTCCTCTTCATTATTTTGCATGCCTTTTCCAACTGCTCTCTGGTCATGCTGAGCTATTTTTTACTTCGGCCATTCTTTTGACATTTAATATTGTTCCTTGAATTTAAGTTCAGTGCCAATCCCTAGAAACAGTGCAATCATGTTGATCAGTAACATGATAGCCATAATTTCAGGACTTAGATTGAAATCAATCTCACTGAACTGTCCCTGTAATATGATTGATTGTCCATTGCTGTCTGTTTGGATTTTTTTTATTTTAAATAATAAATGCCTTCAACAATGTTCAGTTTCAGTAGTCTTCTGGGTTTGATACAATATCAATCTTGAGCAGCAATTTTTACATTGATTAAGTAGAAGTGCAACGTGTCATTTCTTTAACTCAAGACAAACAATACTTATTTCTAAACTTTTATTTTATTAGGTTCAAGAAAAAAATACATATGTACACAGTATTTACAAAACGGGAGTATTTCATTTCAAATACAATCCAGGGAGGGTTGAGACTGGGGAGGAGGGATATTTTGCAAGTATATCCTTTAGTTCCAGCTAGCTGCAACAAACCACCTGAGCAGCGTAGAAGCAATACTTACTACTGAGAATGGATAGTTACTCAGCAACAATAGTCACTAGCAAACAGATACTCAACATGAAGAGGGTGGAGAAAGGAGATGATAGAAGGGACACATGCAGGTAAGAGAGAAAAGGAGCAACAGAACAAATCCACTAAAGACAGTGAAGAATTAAAAATGAACCGATGCATCAGGCTGAAGTAAGAAAAGGGAATTGTTCAAGTGCAGTCTAATAGGACATATGGAGGCAGGAGTTACACATTGATGAAGTTCAAGAGGAAAAAACAAACCCACAGGTGTCAGAAGGAACAGTTGAAAGAGTAAGAGAAGCAGCAGCACATTTTAAAAAGGAGAAGCATTGTTAGTTAAATGGAAATGTACAGTTAAACTGTCATTGAACAGATTTTTTTTATCAGAACTAAAGCATCAATGTGAGATATGAGAGGTTCTGCGTTGTTAAACATCTGACCAGGAGATAGCACGCTACATGAACTTGACTTCACTGTTGAAGAGGTGTCTGAAATCAACAGAGACAAGACAGAAAAGCATCCTGTTTAGGAAAGGTATAGAGCAACATTCTGATATGGGAGCCAACTACTACCGGACTAATCAAAACTGACAGGAATGTGGCCAAATATAAGCAGATAAGAAAAAAAATATCTAGAATGGAAGAGTATTTTCCTTGATATAATGGAAATTGTATGCTGTATGTCCAGATCCATTTCAAATCCCAAAAAGTTGTTTACATGCTAGAGATACTTATGAATGTGTTTCCAAGTTAAAATAACTCCCATTGTATTACGACAAATACCAAATGCGGGCAAATTAATTTACAGGTAGACCACATGAGGCAGCTGACAAAATGCATCGAGGTTAGACACGCCAAAAATTCACTGACAAAAAAGGTCGCCTTACCAAATATTGATCTGTACTTGAGAAGTTGACAATGACAAAGCAATTTCTAGGGAACACCCTGGTTATGAAAAACAAGAACGCATGCAAATGTTTCTGGACAAACAGTATACATTAACACATGATGGTTTAGAGGTATAGGCCTTCCTAACTATAGACAGATTTCTGGCAAACCTTCCTAACTATAGATTCTTTCTTGCAAACTAGAGGGGGAGAAATTCTGACATTGAATATTTTCTTGATTCAAGTTAAGAATAGTCAAATAAAATACATTCAAAAGACTTGACTAAAACAATTGAAGTCAGGCTCCCATGTATAAGACAACGCAACATTTCAGGTCATATTGACAAAATGGCTTGAACTTGAGTTGGCAGTATCAAGTCTTCCATTTCTCACACTTTTCCCTCTCTCCAGCGTGCTTCTGGAGGCTGGGAGGTGGTGCTCTTTTCACATTCCTTTTGCTCCTGTAATGCAGTACTGCAAGAAGAAAAATAAGAGAAAAGGACTGGTGAAGGGAGCGGGGAAAAGTAAAGATGGACAGAGGATAGGAAGATGAGGAGAGAAGAGACAAGTTGAGTCATGAGTACAACTTCTGAAATTAATGACCGAAGTGACCCGAAACAAGAGCACATATCACACAAAATAGTGCCAGTCAAATGAAAAAGGTATCTATAAATGGGTAGAAGGGTTGCTGAAAAGACTGATCACTCATCCAGACATTCATATTGAAACTGATCCTGCAGTCATGTCATATAAATCTCTCTCTCTCACAGGCTCTCAATCCAATCATTAAGAATATTAATAACATAATGACGGTACCATATTGATATGTTACCATATCAAAACACTGACTCACACCAGCCAAACAGCCAAGTCACTGTTAATCTGAAACAGGTCTGGGTTTGCTCTTTGACAAACTACTTCCAAAGAAATTGACAAACGGGAGACTTGAGCAACACAAACACACACAGTTTGTTTCTTGGCTGATGGGAGTGCAGTGCCTTCAACCAAACCTTTCTCTTGCCATCAGGATGTTGTGTGGTGGTTTTAGTACATTACTTATCTCTTAGGCAGTGATATCAAACCTTTTCAGCAGGGACACCATTTTTTCCACCAGAATTTCTGGGGACAATTTTTTTTGGCCGGAAGAATTTCCAAACCTACTGACACCCTTTAAAAAATATATACCTTCAATTCATTACATGTTCATCTCATCGAAATGAAAATAAACCAATAAATACATTTACTCAATAAAAATTGATTTTTCAAATTATTTTTCTCAAAAACGTTTCTATATTGTCCCATACAATATGACCTATGAATGTTTTCGCATTTCCCTCATGGGTCACGATGCTGACTTTGAATACCACTGCTCTAAGGGGTTCATGAGTACAGATAGCCAGAAAGGTTGAGATGACAGAAATGTATTAAATAAAATCTAAAAAGAAAAATGGGTTTACAGAAGATGAGCATTTTAAAAAATGAGTAAGAAATGAAAGTGGTCAACCAAGTGTGCATATCTAAGGGAAATTTGGCAAGAAAAATATTTGGTTTATACAGCAAATATCCCATTTTCAATCCCCGTAAAAGACCAAAATATAAACCTTCTGTCCTGCACTTATTGAATAAGCGGTCAAAAATATAGGGTAGAAATCACACCAGTGTTTGCACTACAAAAAAGCAGTTACTATTAATTCCCCATTTAAATCCACGGCAATATCAAAAACAGGCAATGTATTCCAAATCATCCACCTTTTTAGATTTGTAATTATAATTTACATATTCACATCAATTGTCTTAAAGAATTAAGTGTTTATTACCCATATCTAAAATGCTTCAGCTTCTCATTCACCATATACGTTTCTGTCAAAATTACACTTGCCCTGGTAAACATAAAACATATCAAAATGACCAATGAATAATTACTGAGAAGAAAAAAATGTACATTAGATACTGACACATCTACTCTATGGATGAACACACAGGACATTTGTTACAGCAGACTTCTGTTCATCCTGAAAGTAGAGTCCTATCTTGTATATAGCCTCATTAGTTTTTTTATTGTCTTACCAAATCCCTTTTATTTATATAATTTGTCTTACTTTTTAACTCTGCATTGTTGGGAAAGGGCTCGTAGGTAAGCATTTCAGTCAACCTGTTGTATTCAGCGCATGTGACAAATACATTTGATATCTCCGCAATGGCACTGAACTCACTAAAATACCTCAAGCTTTGATGTGACTCGAGTTAATACTCTTCAAGGTCATGCCTGAAAACAACAATATGCTGATATTAGATCAACTGATATCACCAACTCATGTTCCATTTCTAGGTTCTATTTATGTATTGCCAATTATGTTGATTTACAATTAACTCTCCACACTAGTCTCCTCGCATCAGATCTTATCAAGAGTATACACAGGGATGTAGCCTAATGTATAACTGCTGGATAGGACCCCAAAATAACTTCTCTACAATCCTTCACTCTCACCTGCCTTTACTGAAAACCAAAAAGTCTGCGAATGGGGTTATAAAAAAATATCACATGGTGATTTCTTAGCGTTAAATATATAAGCAGATTATTTGATTACAAACATTTGATAAGCAGAGTCTTGTATGCTTTAGGACATTAATGTTGACGGCTAAATTAATGTTTTGTGGCAGAATGGCAATTTTCAATTGAGGAGTTACACAAATTCAGGTTTAAAGGGTATCTATCTGCACCTGCATAATTTGACAGTTTGGCTTCACCATTGTCTTGCAAATTAGGGGTGTTCCCCAAGGGTTAATAATGGCACCCTTCATTTTATATCACAATTTCAGACACACTATCATCACGTGGATGGAATTTAGGCAATTACCATAGACTTGATATCATACACCTTAACCCAAACCAATGGTTAGTGTTTGTGAATGAGCCAATAGTGAATACCAGGTGGTCTTTGCTGTGCTGTCATCCACCTCCTTCCAGCACACCAAGTCCTTTTTCTTACCAGCCATACATACATACTCAGCCTTATTGAGCGGAGTGTGGAGCATACAAACCCAGACGTTGCCGCCATCTGCACAGACAGCGATCTCATCTCCATATGGCAGAACTGATCCAGCCACCATATTTGAAGGTGGAGACTTTGCACCATCTTGATGGAGCTGACTTCTTCCTGTGTGGTGGGAGTGCTTGACGACTGCTATTCCATGCTGCTGAGGGGGCTGTTGATCGGCTAACTCAGGAAACACCACAGGCTTGCCCAGAGCCTCAACTTGGTTATTTGGTACTCTTAAGGGGTGGGAGACTGCCTCCTTGTCTGCTCTCAGGGGATAGATGGACTAGAGGTGGATATCCTGCCTCCTGGACACATACAGAGGGATTGCAGAGGCCATTCTTGGTAAAGATTAGGGGACTGTATCCACCATCACACTTTATAAGTCAATGCCTACCAGAAGGGACTGAACGCCAGGCTTGGAGATCTACTATATTAGAGAGCAGATGTAACTGGGATGTAAACTTTGTGGTCAAACTTTGGTGAACTCTGGGTGACGACTGTTGAATGGTGACGCAGGGGATTGTGGGTAGCAGACAACTGTGGGGTAAGGATGGATGTGGCCAACCTGGGCAAGGAGCCAATCAGAACCTTCAGATTTCTCAGTCAATACCTTTCAGGGGTGACAGGTGTGCAGGGCTAGGCAGGAACAGGAAGTGGGGGTAACTTTCCCCACCTGATTGCCAATCGTAGACAGCTTGGGGGAGGGGGGGGGGGGGAGCAGGACATACAAACCACCATCTCCTCCTCTCCCGGATTGGACGCTGGATCACAAAGGCTTCCTGAAAGCAGCAAAGGGCTAGCACAGTCTCTAGAGCTGAACACCTGAACAGACAAACCTCTTCTCTGGTCGATGGTTTGGTTTTGGAGTGGATGAGCAGCCTGTTGAATGAGGGCTTGAGGGATGACTTTAGCTCATTTCGTTTCCATCTCTCTCTTGGGTTCTCAAGGCTTGTCTTCGCATGAGTTTGATGCTGTTGACTTGAGGGAAGGAAAAACATAACAGAACACTGTTAGCTTAAAACTTCTGAGAGCGATAGTGGAAGGGAGACCTTGAGGCTACGCTGTTCCCTGATCTGTGTGAGTTGGCGCTTGATCTTCAGGTCTTAACTTGAACTAATGCCTAACATCATCTGTTCGTCATAAAAACGTTCTAAGTCGAAGGTATAATTAATATCTTGAGCTGATCAGAGATGTGTGGGGCTAAGCTATTCTAAATGTATTTGATGTGCTGCATGTATGCAGATAATCTCCCCCACTCTTGTTATACAGTCCATATCTGTGAGTACAGTGCATCTGTGGGTGGGATCCTCACTGAATTTCAGCCTTAAGTGATTTAGTGCGCCCTAGTGCATATCTCCCTCTTTCTACAGGACTAAATTGTAGTTTCAGTCTAACTACTAGTCTCCCTCCTGAAGTGTAGTGCAGAAGAACTGTAGGGTACATTCCTGACCCTGTCTATCTCTCAGTATCTCCCTTTAGTGTGCTTTCCCCCCTCCCTGGTTAACCCCCCGTCCCCTCAGGAGGCTGCCAGACAGGCTGAGCTGGTTTTGCAGTCTATCTTGCTGGGGTCAGAGGGGAAGAAGGTGACCCCCAGGCCTGTGAGGAAGGCCATGCAAGAGTCTAAACAAAGGAAGCCCAGACTGGACTGCACATACTCCACCGGCAAGTCTGGTCTGAATCTGGGAAAACAGAGGGGGAGAGTCAATTTAAAGTTGGACCATTTCTATCCTATATACAACTACATAAAATGATGAATTGTTAGGAACCATGGAGTTTGGATGAAAGGCCTCTGACGTACGTTTTGAATAAGGCCCTGAGAGCGATCATCCTCTCCCTCTCTACAAACTTGTCTATGAGGTAGGATGCCATGCGTGGGGCTCTCCGGTAGAGCTGGAAAAACCGGTGGAAGTTTCCCAGAGCCCAGGCGGCGCGGAGGGAAAGAGCGTGGGAGACACACTCATCCGCCCGCAGCGCCGCAGTCAGGTACACCAGCTCAGTCGTGATGTCTGTGTGTGGGGGGCAAACACGCAACCAAGAAAATCAGGACATTAAGCTCAATTCTATGCGAGCCAAATTCCAATGCAAAAATATGATTGATGAGGAATATCAGGCAGGTGGTAAGTTACCTCCAGAGTTTTTAGTGAAGATATAGTAGAGTAGTCTGTAAGCAGTGAACTCCCCTATGTTCTCTGACGGGTTGTCCTTATACAGGGCCTTCAGCTGCATCTGGCACTGGTTGAACTCTGCGTGGTCGCCCTGGTAACAACCCAAACATTCAGAGAAGAATGCACATCTAGTACGACACCGCACCTTTAAACTCATACAACGCCTGATGTCAAATACGAGGTAGCAAAGGGGGACAATGTATGGAGAGGACCTCTCACCTTTTCCAGAGCGATGCGTGCATGGCACTCGTATACTTCCACTGTGAACTCTGTACGAACTCCTTGGACCTGAAAGGAGGAGAGACGCCTCCTGTTTTCATATCCTCATACAATAGGACTCAAATACCGAGATAAGACAAAGTGCCTGTTTGACAAAACTAAAGAGGACATGTAAACTGACTGTGAGGTCCTGTCGTATGGACTTCATCTGTTCACAGGCGTAGGGGTAGTCCTGACGGGTCTTCCAGTGGGCCTTCACGGCCAACAGAGACTTCCTCAGCACCTTGCCAGAGACAGGAGATTTGGAGACAAGCATCACACAATCTGAAGGGAGGCCTCAAATAAGGATCCTATCATTCCACGTGACAGGCGATACTCACAGATACGGGACGCACGGTGGCAGGGTCGGGGGCACAGGTGAGTCTCAGGTAGATCTTGGTGATCTCTTGGCAGGTGCCAACGATGGGGCAGTCGTCCCAGCTCAGGTCCTCCTTGGGCAGCTCCAGGTTGTTGATGGACAGCACCAGGGGCTCTGAGCGCATCTTGGTGTTGTGGAAGCGTGCCGCTCGGCTTTGTTTCTTGGCCTCCCGGTGGGGGTCGTGGAAGTCCAGGCCGGCGTTCCCACCTTTCCTCTTCTTGCCCAGGACGGTGGAGTTAGCGTCATTCATGTTTCTGAGAAGAGAAGCCGAAATGTTATCAGCACAATGAGAATCAGGGAAAGGTGAATATTAGTTTGTGGGTGGGTCAAGGCAAATGACTTGAAAGAAGATATCACCCAAAACTAGCTTTTGGTATTTGTTTCATTAGTCCATTGTTGATATAGTCCCAGAATGTTTTGCATGTCAGCAATCAAGTTTTCAAGATGTATCACTTTCAAAATACAGCCGGTATGACGCATTTTGCAGTTTGGCATAATATGATGCAAAATGCATAATTCCGGCTACATTTCTGTATTTGAAAGTTGTATATCTTGAAAACTTGATTGCTGACATGCAAAACATTTCGGCTAGAATTTTTCCTTGAGGCCAAAACATGCTTGTTTACCTCCGTCCTCTGTTGCCTCTTCCGCCCCTTCCTCGTCCCCTCTCTCCACCCCCTCTGCCTCGGTCCCTGTCGCCCCCACGGCCACGCCCTCCTTTCTGGTTGCGCCGGGGAAGCTGGGTTCGGAGGTCACTGGACATGCTGCTGTCCGACTGGGACTCAGAGTCACTGGAAGAGGAGAAGGAACAGGACATTACAACATAAAACTACACAGCATACTTTCTCTCTTTAGAGTGGCAATCATTATACTATATTAAGGGGAATATTTGACCTATAACAAAGCAGGTTGGGACAAATAACACACCTCGCCAATTATGAAAAAAAAAAAAAAAAATCACTGGACTAACCCAAAACACACACACACACACTGTCTCTCACCTGCGCCTATGTCTCTGGCCATTGCGGTCCCTGTGTCGGCTGTGAGAGGGAGAGGGGGAGCGAGAGGAGGAGCCTGAGGAGCTGGATGAGGGGCTTCTCTGGGAGAAGACGTTCCTGTAGTGCCCCACCCTGGCCCCACCACCCCTGCCACGCGTAGCCCCACCTGTAACCCCACCACGACCAACAGAACTCTCCAGAGTCCTCTGGGTGGGTACAGCCTCCCAGCGAGACTGCTTGGCCTTCAGTCTGGACGGAGAGAGAGGAGAGAAGGGACTAGGATGACTAGCACCTCTTGATAGGGCTTAGGCAGAAATGAGGTATTTGGTCTCCGAAAGGGGATTTGGGCAAAGTTCGGCAGACGGCGAAACATCGGGCTAAGTTCGACGAAACATTGGGCTAAGTTCGGCGAAACATCGGGCTAAGTTCGGCTGACGGTGAAACATCGGGCTTAGCTCGGCGGACGGTGAAACATCGGGCTAAGTTCCTAGACGGTGAAACATCAGGCCAAGTTCCTAGACAGTGAAACATCAGGCTAAGTTCCTAGACGGTGAAACATCAGGCTAAGTTCCTAGACGGTGAAACATCAGGCCAAGTTCCTAGACGGTGAAACATCAGGCCAAGTTCCTAGACGGTGAAACATCAGGCTAAGTTCCTAGACGGTGAAACATCAGGCTAAGTTCCTAGACGGTGAAACATCAGGCCAAGTTCCTAGACGGTGAAACATCAGGCCAAGTTCCTAGACGGTGAAACATCAGGCCAAGTTCCTAGACGGTGAAACATCAGGCTAAGTTCCTAGACGGTGAAACATCAGGCTAAGTTCCTAGACGGTGAAACATCAGGCTAAGTTCCTAGACGGTGAAACATCAGGCTAAGTTCCTAGACGGTGAAACATCAGGCTAAGTTCCAAGACAGTGAAACATCAGGCTAAGTTCCTAGACGGTGAAACATCAGGCTAAGTTCCTAGACGGTGAAACACCAGGCTAAGTTCCAAGACAGTGAAACATCAGGCTAAGTTCCTAGACAGTGAAACATCAGGCTAAGTTCCTAGACGGTGAAACATCAGGCTAAGTTCCTAGACGGTGAAGCACCAGGCTAAGTTCCTAGACGGTGAAACATCAGGCTAAGTTCCTAGACGGTGAAGCACCAGGCTAAGTTCCTAGACGGTGAAACATCAGGCTAAGTTCCTAGACGGTGAAACATCAGGCTAAGTTCCAAGACAGTGAAACATCAGGCTAAGTTCCTAGACAGTGAAACATCAGGCTAAGTTCCTAGACAGTGAAACATCAGGCTAAGTTCCTAGACAGTGAAACATCAGGCTAAGTTCCTAGACGGTGAAACATCAGGCTAAGTTCCTAGACGGTGAAACACCAGGCTAAGTTCCAAGACAGTGAAACATCAGGCTAAGTTCCTAGACAGTGAAACATCAGGCTAAGTTCCTAGACGGTGAAACATCAGGCTAAGTTCCTAGACGGTGAAGAACCAGGCTAAGTTCCTAGACGGTGAAACATCAGGCTAAGTTCCTAGACGGTGAAACATCAGGCTAAGTTCCAAGACAGTGAAACATCAGGCTAAGTTCCTAGACAGTGAAACATCAGGCTAAGTTCCTAGACGGTGAAACATCAGGCTAAGTTCCTAGACGGTGAAACATCAGGCTAAGTTCCTAGACGGTGAAACATCAGGCTAAGTTCCTAGACAGTGAAACATCAGGCTAAGTTCGTAGAACAACTCCTCCACTCACTCAGGCAGAGGTTCGCGGTCCCAGTCGATGGTGTAGGCAGACCCATCCTGTAGTCTTTTCTGTAGGACCTCCTTCAGCCCCTTTTCGGTGCGGTCCTTGTCTTCCTCATTCTCACAGGCTGTGAAGCAGCGCTGAACATACTCCTTCATCGCCTGGGGCCAGTCCTGGGGCCTGAGGGAATCATTTTTATAATCAGCATCGCAACAGTAAATCAGGGGGAAAGGAAACTGGTTTGGGAGTACTAGGTCAATTTGAAGTGACTAATTATTAGTTTGAGAAAGCGGGACATGGTACTTCTGAAATCTATTGGATGCAGATTTTAAACCCCTGTCATCTTCTGATCATGAGTAGAGATACGTCATTCTTCCCCAGTAGGTATTAAGGATAGTAAAGACAGATTATTGGTGTCATTAGTAGCTGTCTCCTCACCGTGTCTGGGCACCACCAGGTGCAGCAGGAGCAGCAGCTGGGGAGGAAGGAGTAGCAGCCAATCCGGTGGGTTGTTCCCCAGAAGGGAAACTCTGATTGGTCATGACGTAGGGTCGCTTGGGAATGTTGAACTTCATCGCACCTGCTCCAGGTGCCTCTGTGGAAGACAATAAAGAAGGCATTGAAACATAGACAATAACACCAAGTGATGGGAAACAAACACAAAGACAAGCTGACAGAAAAACATGCTTGAGATACCTGAACACACACACAACTCAATACCCTCACACACTTACGTTTCATGCGGTGCCAGAGCTGCTGTCCTTGTTGCTGTGGCTGTTGTTGTTGTTGATGGTTCTTGTTTTTGTTGGCCTCTCCTCTCCCAGCTCCTGGTCCATACTGACCCTGTCCTTGTTGCTGGTGTTGGTTGTTATTCTGCTGCTGCTGGTACGAGTTCTGAGTGTGGTAGCTCTGCCCATAGCTGGGCCTGCCCTGGTTGTGGTTGTAACCTCTCATCTGATTGGGGTCGTTGTTGGGGTAGGGCATGGGGTTGTAGGAGTTCTGCCCTGGAGGAAGGGGGTACTGGGAGTTGGGAGGGATGGCTGGGGGAGGGGGGGGTGGGGGCTGCTCAGAGCTAGTGGGGCTCTGGGGGGGTGGTTGAGGGGCAGCAGGAGGAGGGGGTTGTGGCTGAGAGGGGTAGCTGGAGGACTGGTCATCCATCCCGGGCAGGGATGGAGGCTGGGAAGGTAGGGACAAATATTAGATGGGGGAAAATAAACTTGTGAAAGAAAGATAATAAACTGCAGAGATTCCAAAAACTTCAAACTGAGAATATCTCAGACTTCAGCTCCAGACATATTCTTAGTGGGAGGATTACATTATGCTGAGCCGCGAGGCACCGGGTAAAGGCCCGTTACGTCATCGGTCGAAAGCGGGGAGGAGCGTCCTTCTCAAACCGAACAGTCATCTGTGCCCCTTCTCAAACCGAACAGTCATCTGTGCCCCTTCTCAAACCGAACAGTCATCTGTGCCCCTTCTCAAACCGAACAGTCATCTGTGCCCCTTCTCAAACCGAACAGTCATCTGTGCCCCTTCTCAAACCGAACAGTCATCTGTGCCCCTTCTCAAACCGAACAGTCATCTGTGCCCCTTCTCAAACCGAACAGTCATCTGTGCCCCTTCTCAAACCGAACAGTCATCTGTGCCCCTTCTCAAACCGAACAGTCATCTGTGCCCCTTCTCAAACCGAACAGTCATCTGTGCCCCTTCTCAAACCGAACAGTCATCTGTGCCCCTTCTCAAACCGAACAGTCATCTGTGCCCCTTCTCAAACCGAACAGTCATCTGTGCCCCTTCTCAAACCGAACAGTCATCTGTGCCCCTTCTCAAACCGAACAGTCATCTGTGCCCCTTCTCAAACCGAACAGTCATCTGTGCCCCTTCTCAAACCGAACAGTCATCTGTGCCCCTTCTCAAACCGAACAGTCATCTGTGCCCCTTCTCAAACCGAACAGTCATCTGTGCCCCTTCTCAAACCGAACAGTCATCTGTGCCCCTTCTCAAACCGAACAGTCATCTGTGCCCCTTCTCAAACCGAACAGTCATCTGTGCCCCTTCTCAAACCGAACAGTCATCTGTGCCCCTTCTCAAACCGAACAGTCATCTGTGCCCCTTCTCAAACCGAACAGTCATCTGTGCCCCTTCTCAAACCGAACAGTCATCTGTGCCCCTTCTCAAACCGAACAGTCATCTGTGCCACTCAGTCATTTTGTCAACAAGGCAGCATGACATTGACCAATCAACAGTGTAGGGTTGTACCTGACAGTGTGAGATAATTAGGGACGCTTGTCAGGGAAGAAATAGAACATTATTCAAATGCCAGTCATCAATAACATCTTAATTCATACGTTTGATTCCTGGCGCGCTTCTGTCCGGAAACAGAAAGTAATTTTTACACAAACGCCTGGCATTGGGGACTCATTTAGTCAATGACTCATAAACTGCAATAGAAGAAGAGTGAAGTAAACTGAAAACTTGATTGATTTAAGTAGCAACAGTAGCAGTTTTCTGATGGTTACCTGTTCAGTTGGAGTGGTGGGAGAGGGGTAAGGTCCTGGAGGTACACCATACTGGCCCTGAGGAGGATAGCCACCACCACCATACTGGAGAATCAGAGGAAAACACACTTCAAATATGGTACTGGCTTGGCTTCTACCAATGGTTTTATGTTGTGTATTCTGTCGGTGTATCGTGTGTTAACAGTTCATCGTTTTTTTAGTCGCAAAGTGCCAGTTTTGTAATGTGTAGGCTAAATCGAACAATTCCAATTCCTTATCTAAATGCTATAGTGCATAAAGCCGGCCTCAGTGTCGGGATATCATTACCAAGGACTATTATCATTACAGTTCATCTGAAATGTAGAGGGTGCGGAGGATATGTACACGTACGGGGCCCGGCGCCATGGGGTAGTAGTAATTGTAGGGGTAGGTGTACCCAGGATACGGCTGCTGCTGGTTCTGTTGGTACCACTGTTGGTAGTACTGCTGCTGTTGCTGTTGCTGTATGGCTGTGGACTCAGTTACTGCAGGCTGAAACTGACCAGCCTGAAAACAAACAGACAACTACTAAGTGATGAGAGATCAAATCCGAACGAAAGCCTACTCGTCCATTTGAATCATATTCGGGTAAAAAGCCAGGAAGACCTGGGCCCGAATCCACAAAGGCTCAGAGTAGGAGTGCTGATCTAGGACCAGTTTAGCCTTTTAGAATCCTAATCAATGAGACTACATACACAGGTTGGGACCTGATCCTAGATCTGCACTCTTACTTTGAGACGCTTTGTGGATACGAGCCCAGATCAGACAGTTGTGTGTCTGTCAGGAAGGAAAATATGGTCCATGCTGTACAGCTCGTCAAGTTAAGATAACTGTTGAGGTAATATATTATACCCAATAACAAGCGCCTTTGAGATTAAAGCCGGGTCTACACCACACAATTTTGGCTCCGATTTAGCTGTCCCAAACAAGTTTTTGAGATTGGAGATAAAATCTCCATGTCATTGCCTACCCGGGCCCGTCGCCGTCACCGTCGTTTAATGTGAGCGGGTCAGAGACTCAATCTGAGGGTTACTGATCTCGTCTTTGAGCAATCCCAGACGTCCCGATATTTTCCAGCATGTTTGATTTTATCGGACCCAAATCTGCAAAGGTCTTGTAGTGTGAGATGTGCAACGACAAGTTGAGAACGATGCTCAGCAATAGCCAATGAGAGTTTGCCAGAGAAGCCAGTGAGATGACTCTCGAGCAGGAGCGATGACTACTACTAGTATGTGTTTGTACTTGCCTTTAACCAAAGCGTCAAATTGTTAAAGCTCTGAAGCTCACAAGCAATGTTATTTAATTCAAAACGTAAGCTAGATATTTCAAATTTGTATGGGAAGCGTGAATGACAAAACGTTTTTCAGGCTGCTTTGAGCCACAGTTCGTAGCTACGTTGAATGTAATCACATGATTGTTATTTTGGCAAGACAGCATGGTAAGGAGAATCCTCACGACCAGGTCAACAATCTTGTAGTGCACCACTACGTTGGCAAGACAAAAAGAACTACAGGAAAGACAGCCATTTAATGTTAGAGGCTCAGCGATGTTAGGATTTTGAAAGTCGTGTAGTGTCCACCCAACTTTTTTTTTTAAAGGCACTGTTACTATGCCAATAATTGCAACAATTAGACCAGCATTTCATTTAAAAATGGGGCCACGGGAAAAACTCAAGTAAAAAAAAAAAGTTCTTAGTTCATAGAACTGGCGTTACATCAGCAACATTCAGTAGCTGCTAGATGGGGTTGTAATAAACTGAGAAGCTTCGTTTTTTTGACTATAAATATGTCTCTCTTTTGGAATGGTTTAAGCTGCAAAATATTATGGCCCCGTCACTGAAACAGTTGACTCAAGAACATATGTGTATTCTGTTTCACTCTACAATGCCCACAAGTCACGCAGAACTCATTAGAACAGAATGGACGAACAGGCACTAAATCAGACTGGGGGAAAAAGAACATCACTAGTTAGATTTCCATCCAATTGGCAACAGATTTTAATGCGAATATTCTAAAATCCACAAAGAAAATATGCAAATTTTCCCTCCAATGGTGATTTTCAACCAAACTGACTCGTTGGAGAAATCTGTGCTTTATGACAGTGCACACAAAATGTAATTTTTCGCTTAAGTTTTCATGTATCTAATAAAAATGAAACATTCAGTGTGTTTTCATTGCATCTTCAACTCTACCGATAGTTTTTGTTAACTCAAAATAACACAACGACAAGGTTCCAGTTTAACAAAGTTTACTGTACCGTATGAACACACTCAAAGGTAGCCATTACACTCAAGGCTAGGTCCATCGACAACCAGACTCCCTGCGCAGGCGCACTCTTGACTGAGTGATAGCCCAGTAATAACAGAAATATAGGGATACTTAAAACATCAGCTTAACAAGTTGTCACAAACTGTTGCGTTAAATAGCACATTTTCCTATTCTGGTCTTGGCACATGCACTCTAGCCAACAGCTTGCAGATACAGTGCGGGTAAACTGTGCAGGTAGGATAGTCTACATTATTATGGATATTTGTATTTGGCAAACAGCAGTCAAGCATCGATCATGTCACCAGAATAAGACCCTCGATATTTACTGTAAAGGAGCATCAATCTCATAGTGTGCACTTTCACCATTCTTCCAAGATGGCGTAGCAGTCGGACGTGTGTTTGTCTTGTCCCGTCTTGTCCCGCGTAAATAGTCCTCGTATTTTTTGTGTACATTTCGTATATATTTCACTTTCCATCTAGGAACTGAATATACATTCCCGCAACCCGCCTCACCCAATGTGGTACGGATCTGCTATTTTTTTATACTTTAGAACCGTAACCCCAATCAGAAGCTAGCCAGATAACTAGCTACTAGCTAGTAGTCAGTTAGCCACTGCTACGGTCTTCACCCTTAACTCGGACACCAGCCAGCTTCAGCTCGGGCCAATACCTGCCAGTCTGCAGGCGCGATATCAACCCAGAGCATATAGGACTGCTTTTTCTCTACCACATCACCGGATTCCTGACGCAAGCTCTGGACAATTACACCGGATCATCGTCGCTAGCTAGCTGCAACCAAGTGGCTACTACTGGCTAATACCTCTGTCCCGAAACAAGCACCAGTTAGCCTTGAGCTAGCCTCGAGCTAGGCCCATCTGCCGGCTAGCCGAAGAGGTCTACCAGCGAATTCTTGGGCTACAATACCTCATTTGCCAATTGGACTGGACCCTTTATTGCCGACACGGAGCCCCGCCGATCCATCACGACTGGTCTGCCGACGTAATTGTCCGAGGTGGTTTCAACAGGCTTTTCCATTGCGACGTTTCTGAATACCCATCTGCTAATTATTAGCTGTCTTATCGGCTGCTATCTAAATAAGTATACCAGACAATTTTTTTCTTTTTTCTTGGGTCACTATATCTATTTTGCCAATTGGATCGATCCCCTCTACCACACGGAACCCCACTAATCTACCGACGGAAACGAACGAGGTGACAAAAAAAAATATATATAATAAATAAAAAAACAGACCTCCATCCTATGTTATCTTGCTACCGATAGCCAGCTACTCGGCCAGCTGTCTGGATCGCCGTGACCCCAACCAACCTCTACTCACTGGACCCTTATGATCACTCGATTAAGCATGCCTCTCCTTAATGTAAATATGCCTTGTCCATTGCTGTTCTGGTTAGTGTTTATAGGCTTATTTCACTGTAGAGCCTCTAGCCCTGCTCACTATATATCCAACCTCTCAGTTCCACCACCCACATATGCGATGACATCACCTGGTTTCAATGATGTTTCTAGAGACAATATCTCTCTCAGCATCACTCATTACCTAGGTTTACCTCCACTGTATTCACATCCTACCATACCTTTGTCTGTACATTATTCCTTGAAGCTATTTTATCGCCCCCAGAAACTTCCTTTTACTCTCTGTTCTAGACGTTCTAAACGACCAATTCTCATAGCTTTTAGCTGTACCCTTATCCTACTCCTCCTCTGTTCCTCTGGTGATGTAGAGGTGAATCCAGGCCCTGCAGCACCTAGCTCCACTCCTATTCCCCAGGCGCTCTCTTTTGATGACTTCTGTAACCGTAATAGCCTTGGTTTCATGCATGTTAACATTAGAAGCCTCCTCCCTAAGTTTGTTTTGTTCACTGCTTTAGCACACTCTGCCAACCCAGATGTTTTAGCCGTGTCTGAATCCTGGCTTAGGAAGACCACCAAAAATTCTGACATTTTCATCCCTAACTACAAGATTTTCAGACAAGATAGAACGGCCAAAGGGGGCGGTGTTGCAATCTACTGCAAGGATTGCCTGCAGAGTTATGTTCTACTATCCAGGTCTGTTCCGAAACAATTTGAACTTCTACTTTTAAAAATCCACCTCTCTAAAAACAAGTCTCTCACTGTTGCCGCCTGCTATAGACCACCCTCTGCCCCCAGCTGTGCTCTGGACACCATATGTGAACTGATTGCCCCCCATCTATCTTCAGAGCTTGTGCTGCTAGGCGACCTAAATTGGAACATGCTTAACACCCCAGCCATCCTACAATCTAAGCTTGATGCCCTCAATCTCACACAAATTATCAATGAACCTACCAGGTATCACCCCAATTCCGTAAACACGGGTACCCTCATAGACATCATCCTAACCAATTTGCCCTCCAAATACACCTCTGCTGTTTTCAACCAAGATCTCAGCGATCACTGCCTCATTGCCTGTATCCGTAATGGGTCAGCGATCAAACGACCTCCACTCATCACTGTCAAACGCTCCCTGAAACACTTCAGCGAGCAGGCCTTTCTAATCGACCTGGCCGAGGTATCCAGGAAGGATATTGATCTCATCCCGTCAGTAGAGGATGCCTGGATATTTTTAAAAAATGCCTTCCTCACCATCTTGAATAAGCATGCCCCATTCAAGAAATTTAGAACCAGGAACAGATATAGCCCTTGGTTCTCTCCTGACCTGACTGCCCTTAACCAACAGAAAAACATCCTATGGCGTTCTGCATTAGCATCGAACAGCCCCCGTGATATGCAACTTTTCAGGGAAGCTAGAAACCAGTATACACAGGCAGTTAGAAAAGCCAAGGCTAGCTTTTTCAAGCAGAAATTTGCTTCCTGCAACACAAACTCAAAAAAGTTCTGGGACACTGTAAAGTCCATGGAGAATAAGAACACCTCCACCCAGCTTCCAACTGCACTGAAGATAGGAAACACTGTCACCACCGACAAATCCATTATAACTGAGAATTTCAACAAGCATTTTTCTACGGCTGGCCATGCTTTCCACCTGGCTACCCCTACCCCGGTCAACAGCACTGGCCTCCCCTCTGCTACTCGCCCACGCCTTCCCCATTTCTCTTTCTCCCAAATACAGTCAGCTGATGTTCTGAAAGAGCTGCAAAATCTGGACCCTTACAAATCAGCCGGGCTAGATAATCTGGACCCTTTCTTTCTAAAACTATCTGCTGAAATTGTTGCCACCCCTATCACCAGCCTTTTCAACCTCTCGTGTCGTCTGAGATTCCCAAAGATTGGAAAGCAGCTGCGGTTATCCCCCTCTTCAAAGGGGGGGACACTCTTGACCCAAACAGCTACAGACCTATATCTATCCTACCCTGCCTTTCTAAGGTCTTCGAAAGCCAAGTCAACAAACAGATTACCGACCATCTCGGATCCCACCATACCTTCTCCGCTATGCAATCTGGTTTCAGAGCTGGTCATGGGTGCACCTCAGCCACGCTCAAGGTCATAAACGATATCTTAACCGCTATCGATAGGAAACAGTACTGTGCAGCCATATTCATTGACCTGGCCAAGGCTTTTGACTCTGTCAATCACCACATCCTCATCGGCAGACTCGACAGCCTTGGTTTCTCTAATGATTGCCTCGCCTGGTTCACCAACTACTTCTCTGATCGAGTTCAGTGTGTCAAATCAGAGGGTCTGTTGTCCGGACCTCTGGCAGTCTCTATGGGGGTGCCACAGGGTTCAATTCTTGGACCGACTCTCTTCTCTGTATACATCAATGATGTCGCTCTTGCTGCTGGTGAGTCTCTGATCCACCTCTACGCAGACGACACTATTCTGTATACTTCTGGCCCTTCTTTTGACACTGTTAACAACCCTCCAGGCGAGCTTCAATGCCATACAACTCTCCTTCCGTGGCCTCCAATTGCTCTTAAATACAAGTAAAACTAAATGCATGCTCTTCAACCGATCGCTGCCTGCACCTGCCCGCCTGTCCAACATCACTACTTTGGACGGCTCTGACTTAGAATATGTGGACAACTACAAATACCTAGGTGTCTGGTTAGACTGTAAACTCTCCTTCCAGACTCACATCAAGCATCTCCAATCCAAAGTTAAATCTAGAATCGGCTTCCTATTCCGCAACAAAGCATCCTTCACTCATGCTGCCAAACATACCCTTGTAAAACTGACCATCCTACCAATCCTCGACTTCGGTGATGTCATTTACAAAATAGCCTCCAAAACCCTACTCAATAAATTGGATGCAGTCTATCACAGTGCCATCCGTTTTGTCACCAAAGCCCCATATACTACCTACCACTGCGACCTGTACGCTCTCGTTGGCTGGCCCTCGCTTCACACTCGTCGCCAAACCCACTGGCTCCAGGTCATCTACAAGACCCTGCTAGGTAAAGTCCCCCCTTATCTCAGCTCGCTGGTCACCATAGCAACGCCCACCCGTAGCACGCGCTCCAGCAGGTATATCTCTCTGGTCACCCCCAAAACCAATTCTTCCTTTGGCCGCCTCTCCTTCCAGTTCTCTGCTGCCAATGACTGGAACGAACTACAAAAATCTCTGAAACTGGAAACACTTATCTCCCTCACTAGCTTTAACCTGTTGGGGATGGGGGCGCTGTTTAGACTATTTATGCTAATGTGGCTAATTTTTTAAACGGCTTCCCACAAAATCCTTGATCGTACAATATGCATATTATTATTATTATTGGATAGAAAACAGTCTATAGTTTCTATAGGAGTTGAAATTTTGTCTCTAAGTGGAACAGAGCCCATTCTACAGCAATTTCCCTGACATGGAGTCAGATTTGAGAAACGTTGGCCACTTTTCTGAAGTCATTTAAAAGGGCACTGTCGTTGCTATGACTATACGGACACTTCTTACGTCTTCCCCTGGATGCCTTTACGTGATGACGATTCCAACGGGCTCGATTGCTCGTTCACAGGCCCTACAAATGAAAAAAACCTTTAGCTAGCAAGTCTTTTCTTGCTGCGTAACGCGCGTGAAAGACACCGACCCTCTCCTGTTCCAAGCGTTAGTTTAGCCTGTTATATTTCTCCGGTCATCTTTTCACTCGTTATAGGAGTTACAAACATCACAAAGTAGTTAATTTAAAGCGTTTTATAGCAATTTATATCCGTTTAGTGCGATTTTGGGACATTTATTTTTGCAACGATGTGAAAAGTTGGGCACGCTTTTCAGTTCATCCCGAACGTAGTTGACATTTCCACATGGCAAGAGGACAGCTTTCCACCAAAAGACGATTTCTCCCAAGAAAGGATCCTTTGCCCAAGATACTGATGGAAGAACAGCTCAAGGTAGGACATTTTTATTATGATAAATCGTGTTTCTGTCGAAACATTTTAGTGGCTTAGGACGCCATGTTTTTTGACGTAGCTTCGCTTGGCGCAAACTGTATTGAAAAGTAAGGATAAATTAAAAAATGTAATAACGCAATTGTATTAAGAATTAAATTGTCTATCAATCCCTGTCCACTCTATATTTTTTAGTCACGTTTATGAGTATTTATGTATAAGAGTAGATCACTGTCTAAGTGGCGCAAGGACGTTTTCTTTACCAGCTTGTCTACATTTCACATTGTCTAACCATGATTTTGGTGGCTAAATATAAACATTTTCGATCAAACTGTATATGCATGTTGTAATGTGATGTTACAGGAGTGTCATCGGAAGAATTCTGAGAAGGTTAGTGAAAAAATTAATATCTTTTGGCGATGTTGACTTTTATCGCTCACTTTGGCTAGAATCAATGCTGGGCTGCTAATTGCTATGTGCTAAGCTAATATAACGATTTATTGTGTTTTCGCTGTAAGACACTTAGAAAATCTGAAATATTGTCTGTATTCACAGGATCTGTGTCTTTCGATTCGTGTATGCTGTGTATTTTTACGAAATGTTTGATGATTAGTAGTTAGGTAAACACGTTGCTCATTGTAATTATTCTAGTCCATTTGTGATGGTGGGTGCAATTGTAAACTATGCCATATACCTGAAATATGCACTTTTTTCTAACAAAACCTATCCCATACCATAAATATGTTATCAGACTGTAATCTAATGAGTTTTTTTGTTGGTTAGGGGCTATAAATATCTTAGTTTAGCCGAATTGGTGATGGCTACTGGTGTTGGTGGACAAATAAAAGATGGTGGATTATGCTAATGTGTTTTTAGGTAATAGATGTACATCTTTACATATTGTGTCTTCCCTGTAAAACATTTTAAAAATCGGAAATGTTGACTGGATTCATAAGATCTGTGTCTTTCATTAGCTGTATTGGACTTTAATGTGTGAAAGTTAAATATTTTTTTTGAATTTCGCGGCACTGGTTTTTCAGTGGGGGGGGGGGGGTGTGCCGCTAGCGCCACGCTGATCCTAGACAGGTTAAGCACCAGCTGTCAGAGCAGCTCATAGATTACTGCACCTGTACATAGCCCATCTATAATTTAGCCCAAACAACTACCTCTTTACCTACTGTATTTATTTATTTTGCTCCTTTGCACCCCATTATTTCTATCTCTACTTTGCACCTTCTTCCACTGCAAACCAACCATTCGTGTTTTTTTTACTTGCTATATTGTATTTACTTCACCACCATGGCCATTTTATATTTTTATTTATTTATATATATATTTTGTTTGCCTTCACCTCCCTTATCTCACCTCACTTGCTCATATTGTATATAGACTTATTTTTCACTGTATTATTGACTGTATGTTTGTTTTACTCCATGTGTAACTATGTGTTGTTGTATGTGCCGAACTGCTTTGCTTTATCTTGGCCAGGTCGCAATTGTAAATGAGAACGTGTTCTCAATTTGCCTACCTGGTTAACCTGTTGGGGATGGGGGCGCTGTTTAGACTATTTATGCTAATGTGGCTAATTTTTTAAACGGCTTCCCACAAAATCCTTGATCGTACAATATGCATATTATTATTATTATTGGATAGAAAACAGTCTATAGTTTCTATAGGAGTTGAAATTTTGTCTCTAAGTGGAACAGAGCCCATTCTACAGCAATTTCCCTGACATGGAGTCAGATTTGAGAAACGTTGGCCACTTTTCTGAAGTCATTTAAAAGGGCACTGTCGTTGCTATGACTATACGGACACTTCTTACGTCTTCCCCTGGATGCCTTTACGTGATGACGATTCCAACGGGCTCGATTGCTCGTTCACAGGCCCTACAAATGAAAAAAACCTTTAGCTAGCAAGTCTTTTCTTGCTGCGTAACGCGCGTGGAAGACACCGACCCTCTCCTGTTCCAAGCGTTAGTTTAGCCTGTTATATTTCTCCGGTCATCTTTTCACTCGTTATAGGAGTTACAAACATCACAAAGTAGTTAATTTAAAGCGTTTTATAGCAATTTATATCCGTTTAGTGCGATTTTGGGACATTTATTTTTGCAACGATGTGAAAAGTTGGGCACGCTTTTCAGTTCATCCCGAACGTAGTTGACATTTCCACATGGCAAGAGGACAGCTTTCCACCAAAAGACGATTTCTCCCAAGAAAGGATCCTTTGCCCAAGATACTGATGGAAGAACAGCTCAAGGTAGGACATTTTTATTATGATAAATCGTGTTTCTGTCGAAACATTTTAGTGGCTTAGGACGCCATGTTTTTTGACGTAGCTTCGCTTGGCGCAAACTGTATTGAAAAGTAAGGATAAATTAAAAAATGTAATAACGCAATTGTATTAAGAATTAAATTGTCTATCAATCCCTGTCCACCCTATATTTTTTAGTCACGTTTATGAGTATTTATGTATAAGAGTAGATCACTGTCTAAGTGGCGCAAGGACGTTTTCTTTACCAGCTTGTCTACATTTCACATTGTCTAACCATGATTTTGGTGGCTAAATATAAACATTTTCGATCAAACTGTATATGCATGTTGTAATGTGATGTTACAGGAGTGTCATCGGAAGAATTCTGAGAAGGTTAGTGAAAAAATTAATATCTTTTGGCGATGTTGACTTTTATCGCTCACTTTGGCTAGAATCAATGCTGGGCTGCTAATTGCTATGTGCTAAGCTAATATAACGATTTATTGTGTTTTCGCTGTAAGACACTTAGAAAATCTGAAATATTGTCTGTATTCACAGGATCTGTGTCTTTCGATTCGTGTATGCTGTGTATTTTTACGAAATGTTTGATGATTAGTAGTTAGGTAAACACGTTGCTCATTGTAATTATTCTAGTCCATTTGTGATGGTGGGTGCAATTGTAAACTATGCCATATACCTGAAATATGCACTTTTTTCTAACAAAACCTATCCCATACCATAAATATGTTATCAGACTGTCATCTAATGAGTTTTTTTGTTGGTTAGGGGCTATAAATATCTTAGTTTAGCCGAATTGGTGATGGCTACTGGTGTTGGTGGACAAATAAAAGATGGTGGATTATGCTAATGTGTTTTTAGGTAATAGATGTACATCTTTACATATTGTGTCTTCCCTGTAAAACATTTTAAAAATCGGAAATGTTGACTGGATTCATAAGATCTGTGTCTTTCATTAGCTGTATTGGACTTTAATGTGTGAAAGTTAAATATTTTAAAAAAATATTTTTTTTGAATTTCGCGGCACTGGTTTTTCAGTGGGGGGGGGGGGGGTGTGCCGCTAGCGCCACGCTGATCCTAGACAGGTTAAATAAAGGTGAAATAAAATAAAATAAATAAAAATAATTTACTTCATCTGTAGCCTAATAAACTGCATGGTTTCCTGAGTTGTAGTGGGCGGACCACACACCATATCATTGCGTGACTCCAAGTTGTCAACATATGATTGGCCAACAAGCTTATTTGACACATCAAATAGTGTTATTTGACACGCAAAGACCCCAACGGCTTTCCATAGTATGAGAAATCCTGGTTGAGAATGAAACGACTGAACAAAACAGCACCGCAAGTGAAAGAAATAGGTTTTGATTATGTTTTACTGGTAATGGGGACATAGGTAAATGCCAACAAAACAACTTTTTGGTCAGTTTGGTGTGTGTGTGTGTAACCTTTATTTAACTAGGCAAGTCAGTTGAGAACAAATTATTATTTACAATGACGGCCTACCCCGGACGACACTGGGCCAATTGTGCGCTCCCAATTACGGCCGGATGTGATACAGCCTGGATTCGAACCAGGGACTGTAGTGACGCCTCATGCACTGAGATGCAGTGCCTTAAACCGCTGCGTCCATGTGTGTGTGTTAACTATTTAACTGTACTAGAATGCTTAAAAGGCCGCAAAAATGTTAAACATCGGTTATCAGTATCGTTTTTTTTGGCAAGGAAAATATCAGATATCAGTATTGGCCAAAAATGTCATATCGGTGCATCACTAATTAAAAGCTTATTTGACTAGTCAAATAGTGCCATTTGACGTGCATCTTTTTTGACACGCAAAGACCCAAACGGTGTTCCATAGTACGTTGTGAAGCTAATAGCAGTGACGCTATTACTGTGTAACTCCGGTAGGGCAACATGTGTACCGGTGCTCGACCAGTCGGCGAAAGCCAACATCACCCACGACAGAGAACAGTTGAATGTCAAGGGCAATGAATTCTATTATCTTGGCGTAAATGGATTTCGCCTTTCAGTTCTCTCTCTGAAATGTTCTTACTCTTTCAAATGACTGCTGGACTCGTTGACTGCTCGATCCACACCAGCAGACATTGTGGGCCAGGCATCGGGCCGATACCGATGTTGCCATTTTTAGCTAATAACATCCGATTCCGATATGTTCACCAATATATCGTGTATCCCTAGTCAAAAGTACTGTCAGACTGATTTGTAATAAACTGTCATAGCCCTAATTAAATTAAGTGAACATTTGCCTTTGATGACATAACTTTTTTTACATGGTTGGGTGGCATTTTTATATATATCAAAATGGGGTCGCGGACCAAAACAGTTTAGGAACCCCTGAATTAGACGAACAGAACTGCCATCTGCCAGATATGAAACAACTTCCTAAGCAGAATTTCACTTCATTATCGTAGGTAACGTGCCTTACAGTAAGTGAACAAATGCATCCAAGAAGCAAAACACAGACACATAAGCAAACACACACCTGTGCTGTGGTCCGGTTGGCCTGAGCGGTCTTGGTGGCGCTCTGGGTCTTGCTGATGGAGGCCAGTGCCTGTCTGGCCTTCTCCCACTCTGGGTTTTCCGAGACTGTCTGGCCCTCTGGACCTGCTGCTGCGCCATACGACCTACAACAGACAGGAGACACGTGACTGTCAGTCATTCAGCATGGAAACCAAACAAATGTCTGATACATTTAACATGACCAAGTTTTAGGTTTGTTAACTTAGAAGATACTACCACCAAACCAGCAATATTTACAGCACATTAATTCTTTAATAAAGAGATAAGATAGATTATTTTTGGAAATGTTACACCGAACAAAAATATAAACTCAACAATTTCAAAGTTTTTACTGAGTTACAGTTCATAAAGGTATATTTGTTATTTAATCAGGAAAAGCCCATTGAGACCAAGAGTCTCTTTTTCAGGGAGACCTGGCCAGGAAGGCAACAACAACAACCAATACATTACAGAATTAAAACATACAACAAAACAATGCAACATGATCCAGCCTTAAAATGCATTTACACTCCTCTCTAACAGTCTCCCATCAAAATGTAAAATTTGTTCAGTGGCTCTAACTTATCTAGACGAAGCATGGATTGTAGACTATTTAATGCCTCTGGTGCACAAGACGATATGGCAGTCTTGCAAAATACTGTAAATGTCCTGGGGACTTTTAGTAGCAACCACCTAGCAGGCCGGGTATGGTAACCGCTGGTTAACTTCTTATGGATGGGGGGCAGTATTGAGTAGCTTGGATGAATAAGGTGCCCAGAGTAAACTGCCTGCTCCTCAGGCCCAGAAGCTAAGATATGCATATTATTAGTATATTTGGATAGAAAACACTGAAGTTTCTAAAACTGTTTGAATGATGTCTGTGAGTATAACAGAACTCATATGGCAGGCAAAAACCTGAGAAAAAATCCAACCAGGAAGTGGGAAATCTGAGGTGTGTAGGTTTTCAAGTCTTTGCCTATCCAAGATAGTGTAAATTTGGCCCAATTGCACTTCTTAAGGCCTCCACTAGATGTCAACAGTCTTTAGACCCTTGTTTCAGGCTTCTACTGTGAAGGGGGAGCGAATGAGAGCTGTTTGACTAAGAGGTCTGGCAGAATGCCTTGAACTAAATCATGCGCGCGGCCGTGAGAGCGAGCTGCGTTACTTTTCATTTCTAATGACAAAGGAATTGTCCGGTTGAAACATTATTGAAGATTTATGTTAAAAACATCCTGAAGATTGATTCTATACATCGTTTGACATGTTTCTACGAACTGTAATATAACTTTTTTAACTTTGTCTGGACTAACTGCCTGCACCTCGTGAACTTGGATTTGTGAACTAAACGCAAACAAAAAGGAGGTATTTGGACATAAATGGACTTTATCGAACAAAACAAACAGTTATTGTGTTACTGGGATTCCTGGGAGTACATTCCAATAAAGATCATCAAAGGTAAGTGAATATTTACAATGCCATTTCTGACTTCTGTTGACTCCACAACATGGCGGGTATCTGTATGGCTTGTTTTGGTGCCTGAGCGCTGTACGCAGATTATTGCATGGTGTGCTTTTTCCGTTTTTTTTTTTTTTTTTTTTAATCTGACAGCGGTTGCATTAAGGAGAAGTATATCTTTAATTCCATGCATAACACTTGTATTTTCATCAACATTTATGATGAGTATTTCTGTAAATTGATGTGGCTCTCTGCAAAATCACTGGATGTTTTGGAAGCAAAACATGACTGAACATAACGTGCCAATGTAAAATTAGATTTTTGGATATAAATATGAACTTTACTGAAAAAAACATACATGTATTGTGTAACATGAAGTCCTATGAGTGTCATCTGATGAAGATCATCAAAGGTTAGTGATTAATTTTATCTCCATTTCTGCTTTTTGTGACTCCTCTCTTTGGCTGGAAAAATGGCTGTGCTTTTCTGTGACTAGGTGCTGACCTAACATAATCGCATGGTATGCTTTCGTCGTAAAGCCTTTTTCAAATCGTACACTGTGGTGGGATTAACAAGTTTATCTTTAAAATGGTGCATAATACTTGTATGTTTGAGGAATTTTAATTATGAGATTTCTGTTGTTTGAATTTGGCACCCTGCACTTTCACTGGCTGTTGTCAAATCGATTTCGTCCAAGAAGTTAAGAGAATGTCAAGAGTGTGCAAAGCCGTCATCAAGGCAAAGGGTGGCTACTTCGAAGAAACTCAAATATAAAATATATTTTAATTTGTTTTACACGTTTTTGGTTACTACATGATTTCATGTGTGTTATTTCACAGTTAATGTCTTCACTATTATTCATCGCTGTAGAAAATAGTAAAAATAAAGAAAACCCTTGAATGTGTAGGTGTGTCCAAACTTTTGACTGGTACTGTATGACTATCTGCATATAGATGCAACTTTGTTGGTTGCATCCCATTTCCCAGATGATTAATAAAAATTGAGAACACCACAAGCTAAAACGGAACTCAGCAGCTAAATTGAAATAAATGTATTAGGTCCTAATCTATGGATTTCACATGACTGGGAATACAGATACGCATCTGTTGGGGTCACAGACACCTTAAAAAAGGCATGGATCAGAAAACCAGTAAGTATCTGGTGTGCACAGTATTTGCCTCATGCAGCGCAACACATCTCCTTTGCAGAGTTGATCAGGCTGTTGATTATGGCCTGTGGAATGTTGTCCCACTCCTCTTCAATGGCTGTGCTAAGTTGCGGTATATTGGCTGGAACCGGAACATGGTCATACACGTCGACCCAGAGCATCCCAAACATGCTTAATGGGTGACATGTCTGGTAAGTATACAGGCAATGTAAGAACTGGGACATTTTCAACTTCCAGGAATTGTGTATAGACCCTTGCGACATGGGGCTGTACATTATCATGCTGAAACATGAGGTGATGGGTGGCGGATGAACGGCACGACAATGGGCCGCAGGATGTCGTCATGGTATCTCTGTGCATCGAAACAGTCATCGATAAAAAGCAATTGCGTTTTTTATTTATTTATTTATTTCACCTTTATTTAACCAGGTAGGCAAATTGAGAACACGTTCTCATTTACAATTGCGACCTGGCCAAGATAAAGCAAAGCAGTTCGACACATACAACAACACATAGTTACAAATGGAGTAAAACAAACATACAGTCAATAATACTGTGAAAATAAGTCTATATACAATATGAGCAAGTGAGGTGAGATAAGGGAGGTGAAGGCAAACAAAATATATATATAAATAAATAAATAAAATATAAAAAGGCCATGGTGGCGAAGTAAATACAATATAGCAAGTAAAAAAAAATATAATGGTTGGTTTGCAGTGGAAGAAGGTGCAAAGTAGAGATAGAAATAATGGGGTGCAAAGGAGCAAAATAAATAAATACAGTAGGTAAAGAGGTAGTTGTTTGGGCTAAATTATAGATGGGCTATGTACAGGTGCAGTAATCTATGAGCTGCTCTGACAGCTGGTGCTTAAAGCTAGTGAGGGAGATAAGTGTTTCTAGTTTCAGAGATTTTTGTAGTTCGTTCCAGTCATTGGCAGTAGAGAACTGGCCAAAGGAAGAATTGGTTTTGGGGGTGACCAGAGAGATATACCTGCTGGAGCGCGTGCTACGGGTGGGCGTTGCTATGGTGACCAGCGAGCTGAGATAAGGGGGGACTTTACCTAGCAGGGTCTTGTAGATGACCTGGAGCCAGTGGGTTTGGCGACGAGTGTGAAGCGAGGGCCAGCCAACGAGAGCGTACAGGTCGCAGTGGTAGGTAGTATATGGGGCTTTGGTGACAAAACGGATGGCACTGTGATAGACTGCATCCAATTTATTGAGTAGGGTTTTGGAGGCTATTTTGTAAATGACATCACCGAAGTCGAGGATTGGTAGGATGGTCAGTTTTACAAGGGTATGTTTGGCAGCATGAGTGAAGGATGCTTTGTTGCGGAATAGGAAGCCGATTCTAGATTTAACTTTGGATTGGAGATGCTTGATGTGAGTCTGGAAGGAGAGTTTACAGTCTAACCAGACACCTAGGTATTTGTAGTTGTCCACATATTCTAAGTCAGAGCCGTCCAAAGTAGTGATGTTGGACAGGCGGGCAGGTGCAGGCAGCGATCGGTTGAAGAGCATGCATTTAGTTTTACTTGTATTTAAGAGCAATTGGAGGCCACGGAAGGAGAGTTGTATGGCATTGAAGCTCGCCTGGAGGGTTGTTAACACAGTGTCAAGAGAAGGGCCAGAAGTATACAGAATAGTGTCGTCTGCGTAGAGGTGGATCAGAGACTCACCAGCAGCAAGAGCGACATCATTGATGTATACAGAGAAGAGAGTCGGTCCAAGAATTGAACCCTGTGGCACCCCCATAGAGACTGCCAGAGGTCCGGACAACAGACCCTCTGATTTGACACACTGAACTCGATCAGAGAAGTAGTTGGTGAACCAGGCGAGGCAATCATTAGAGAAACCAAGGCTGTCGAGTCTGCCGATGAGGATGTGGTGATTGACAGAGTCAAAAGCCTTGGCCAGGTCAATGAATATGGCTGCACAGTACTGTTTCCTATCGATAGCGGTTAAGATATCGTTTATGACCTTGAGCGTGGCCGAGGTGCACCCATGACCAGCTCTGAAACCAGATTGCATAGCGGAGAAGGTATGGTGGGATCCGAGATGGTCGGTAATCTGTTTGTTGACTTGGCTTTCGAAGACCTTAGAAAGGCAGGGTAGGATAGATATAGGTCTGTAGCAGTTTGGGTCTAGAGTGTCTCCCCCTTTGAAGAGGGGGATAACCGCAGCTGCTTTCCAATCTTTGGGAATCTCAGACGACACGAAAGGGAGGTTGAAAAGGCTGGTAATAGGGGTGGCAACAATTTCAGCAGATAGTTTTAGAAAGAAAGGGTCCAGATTATCTAGCCCTGCTGATTTGTAAGGGTCCAGATTTTGCAGCTCTTTCAGAACATCAGCTGACTGTATTTGGGAGAAAGAGAAATGGGGAAGGCTTGGGCGAGTAGCAGAGGGGAGGGCAGTGCTGTTGACCGGGGTAGGGGTAGCCAGGTGGAAAGCATGGCCAGCCGTAGAAAAATGCTTATTGAAATTCTCAATTATAATGGATTTGTCGGTGGTGACAGTATTTCCTATCTTCAGTGCAGTTGGAAGCTGGGAGGAGGTGTTCTTATTCTCCATGGACTTTACAGTGTCCCAAAACTTTTTTGAGTTTGTGTTGCAGGAAGCAAATTTCTGCTTGAAAAAGCTAGCCTTGGCTTTTCTAACTGCCTGTGTATACTGGTTTCTAGCTTCCCTGAAAAGTTGCATATCACGGGGGCTGTTCGATGCTAATGCAGAACGCCATAGGATGTTTTTCTGTTGGTTAAGGGCAGTCAGGTTAGGAGAGAACCAAGGGCTATATCTGTTCCTGGTTCTAAATTTCTTGAATGGGGCATGCTTATTCAAGATGGTGAGGAAGGCATTTAAAAAAAATATCCAGGCATCCTCTACTGACGGGATGAGATCAATATCCTTCCTGGATACCTCGGCCAGGTCGATTAGAAAGGCCTGCTCGCTGAAGTGTTTCAGGGAGCGTTTGACAGTGATGAGTGGAGGTCGTTTGATCGCTGACCCATTACGGATACAGGCAATGAGGCAGTGATCGCTGAGATCTTGGTTGAAAACAGCAGAGGTGTATTTGGAGGGCAAGTTGGTTAGGATGATGTCTATGAGGGTACCCGTGTTTACGGAATTGGGGTGATACCTGGTAGGTTCATTGATAATTTGTGTGAGATTGAGGGCATCAAGCTTAGATTGTAGGATGGCCGGGGTGTTAAACATGTTCCAATTTAGGTCGCCTAGCAGCACAAGCTCTGAAGATAGATGGGGGGCAATCAGTTCACATATGGTGTCCAGAGCACAGCTGGGGGCAGAGGGTGGTCTATAGCAGGCGGCAACAGTGAGAGACTTGTTTTTAGAGAGGTGGATTTTTAAAAGTAGGAGTTCAAATTGTTTCGGAACAGACCTGGATAGTAAAACAGAACTCTGCAGGCAATCCTTGCAGTAGATTGCAACACCGCCCCCTTTGGCCGTTCTATTTTGTCTGAAAATCTTGTAGTTAGGGATGAAAATGTCAGAATTTTGGGTGGTCTTCCTAAGCCAGGATTCAAACACGGCTAAAACATCTGGGTTGGCAGAGTGTGCTAAAGCAGTGAACAAAACAAACTTAGGGAGGAGGCTTGTTGTCCGTAACTTATGCCTGCCCATACCACAACTCCACCGCTACCATGGGGCACTCTGTTCACAACACTGACACCAGCAAATCACTTGCCCAAATGAAACCATAAAAATAGATGAGCTTCCCTGAAACAGTTTCTGACAGTTTGTGCAAGCCCAGTTTTATCAGCTGTCCGGGTGGCTGTTCTCAGACGATACTGCGGACGAAGAAGATGGATGCGGAGATCCTGGGCTGACATGGTTACACGTAGTGTGCGTTTGTGAGAAAGTTGGACTTACTGCCAAATTCTCTAAAACGACATTGGAGGTTGCTTATGGTAAAGAAATAAACATTACATTCCATGGAAACAGCTCTGGTGGACATTCCCTCAAAACATGACACCTGTGGCATTGTGTTGTGCGACAAAACGGCACATTTTAGTGGCCTTTTATTGTCCCCAGCACAAGGTGCACCTGTGTAATGATCATGCTGTTTAATCATCTTCTTGATATGCCACACCTGTCAGGTGGATGGATTATCTTGGCAAAGGCAAAATGATGACTAACGGATGCAATTTTTGCACAACATTTTAGATAAATAAGCTTTATGCGCATATGGAACATTTCTAGCTTATCAAACCAACACTTTACATGTTGCATTCATTTTTTCTAAGTGTATATGAATATATTTTAGTAAGGTAACATGTTTAATGAGCATCTCAGTTGCTTGAGCATGGCCCTGCACACACATAAAATTCAAAGCCTGCGATTTCTGTGGCCCCTAAATAAAATGGGACATTCTCATTGATGAGAAATTAATGCGTCTCTGTTAGTAGAGGGTATGTTGAAGGAATCTCAAAATAAGAGTGCTTTGACTCCACATAAAGAATAGCAAGAACCCCTGCTAGTACGGAATAAAACAGTCATCGCCTTGCCCTGCCTATATTTAAGAGACAGTAACTTTTCTGACAACTAGCTAGACCATTTCCAAATCTTATAGAAGTGATTCAATGACAAGTTAGAGAATACTGCCCAAGCCTTGAGAGAGTTGCTCAACTGCCCGGTCCGGAATCAACCCATTAGCCCTATTACACCCTATTCGTAGACATGAAAATCGTGTTGATACTAGAAGTTGTTGTGACCCGGCCTGGAAGATAACGTTAACTTAGTGAGAGTCTTGGATTGATGTTACTAGGTTACTGGACTGTGACCCAGATCGTTATGATAGACAAGGTAATTAACTACGTGCTACATAGTTGGTGGTGTTTGCTAGTACAGAAGCCTAGCCGGTACGAAGTTGCAGGAAAGTAGGAGTTAGTTAACGTTAACTTACTGGCTAGTTAGCGTTAGCTACGTTAACTAACGGAACGAGAAGAACTCTGCGAATCGCAGGCTTTCTTCGGACGTTATTAAATGTCAATGTCTAGCTAGAATACAGGTCAAAATAAAGTGAGAACATATTCGAAAGCTCGATATGTTTAACTTGATAATTTTAGGTCTTACCAGTTAGCAGCTGGAGCTGTCTGGGTCGTATTCGCCGCCATTTTACCTCCGAGATAACTAGCTAGCTACAGTACCAATCTAATTGTCGTCAGCCAGAAGACCCTAACGTAAACAAGAACAAATAAATCACAATATACAAGGAAAGTTGGTCTTTTACACTACCATCCACTACTTCTCAACAAGACCGTCTTTAAATTGAAGAAAAAAACACACTATAAAGCAATATCTAAATGTCGAATAATGCCATTTTCACAAGAACAACCGTAGCTGCAATGGATCTTCAACTGAAAAACAAAATGGCAGTTCCATTAGATATGGAACGTATGCCTCGCCTTCCGTTTCCTTTGCCTCGCCTCCTCTCATTGGAGGAAAATACATACCTACTTTGTTCCTAGATTTCAACGTTTTGCCTTCTCATTATCACTACTGCTATTACTTGCGTAATAAAGTTATTGTTGTTAAACACCGTAACCCTTGATGTTGCAGAATAATATTGAATAAAACATTGTTTTACTCTCCCTACTGGTGAAAAGCTATAAGTAAAATATATATATTTAAGACTCTTCATCCTCCACCACACAACTTTCAAGCAAGGTGAATGTGATAAGATAGTCTCGACCAGGGATGGGCAACATTGATGGGGGTGGGGGCCACAAAAAAATCTGAACTCATCATCAGGGGCCGCAGTAGCTGCTGGTCTTTGTACCCAAATCCATACTCACACGTGCAGTCAGAGCCGGCCATAGCCTTTTGGGGGCCCTAAGTGAGAGTGGGTGGACCCCCAGTCGGTAATTTGACCATGATTACTACAAGTTTAGATAGCTGGCTGGACTAATTTACCAATCTAAAAAAATGTTATCTGACATGAGCTAATTGAGTGACTGTCTAGTGACTGACATAACAAGAGAAAAACTGCTGATCCACAACCAAAATTTGCACCTTGTGTATTCTACTATTCTAACTCTAAACAGTAATTCGAGACCTCGACAGAGTTCCTGAATTAAAAAATGATTATTATTATTACGTTTTGGGAAATTGATCCGCGTATTGCCGTGGGAAGTAGGTATGCCGAGGGTGCCCCCTGAAAAATCTGAAAGTAAAAAAGTATTCATATAAAAAAAAGTTACAAAAGTTATATGTTTTAATGTCACATGCACAAGTATGGTACAATGCCTTTCTTGCAAACTCAAAACCCAACAATGCAATAATCAATAACAATGTATTACTATTTTTTTTTTTAACACAAGAAATAAGAATAAGAAATATGAAATACACAATAAAATAAGTAAGTAAGCATACTATATACAGGGAATATTTTTAAAAGTCAGTTCCAATAACATATTTACAATGTGCAGGTGTAACAGTATAACTTTAAACCGTCCCCTCGCCCCGACACGGGCGCGAACCAGGGACCCTCTGCACACATCGACAACAGTCACCCACGAAGCAGCGTTACCCATCGCTCCACAAAAGCCACGGCCCTTGCAAAGTAAGGGGCAACACTACTTAAGTCTCAGAGCAAGTGACGTAACTGATTGAAATGCTACTAGCGCGCACCCGCTAACTAGCTAGCCATTTCACATCCGTTACACTCACCCCCCTTTCAACCTCCTCCTTTTTCCGCAGCAACCAGTGATCCGGGTCACGGCACCAATGTAACAGTATAACTTTAAACCGTCCCCTCGCCCCGACACGGGCGCGAACCAGGGACCCTCTGCACACATCGACAACAGTCACCCACGAAGCAGCGTTACCCATCGCTCCACAAAAGCCACGGCCCTTGCAAAGTAAGGGGCAACACTACTTAAGTCTCAGAGCAAGTGACGTAACTGATTGAAATGCTACTAGCGCGCACCCGCTAACTAGCTAGCCATTTCACATCCGTTACACAGGGATACTGGAGTGATGGAGGAATATATGTAACAAGTTAAGGGGTCTAGGCAACAGGATATAAGATAAACAGAGTAGCAGCAGTTTGTATGTGAGTGGGTGTGCAAGTGTGTGGAGTCAGTATAAATGTCTGTGCATATTTTGTGTGAGCAAGCAAATGATGGAGTGAGTATTTGTGAATGTGTTGGAGTGACAGTGTGTGTTAGTGTGTAGGGTCTTGTGAATGTGCATAGAGACAATAAAGTCAATAAAGTTACAAGGTTAACTCAGATAGTCCATGAAGCAAGTTTGTTAGCTATTTATCAATCATATTGCTTGGGGATAGAAGCTGTTCAAGAGCCTGTTGGTGTCAGACTTGATGCACCGGTACCACTTGCCGTGCGGCAGCAGAAAAAATAGTCTATGGCTTGGGTGGTTGGAGTCTAAAAGTAGTGCACTGGGCCTTTAGCTCACTGGGCCTTTCCTAGTCCTGGACACATGGGCCTACAAAAGGGGGCTGCCAGTTGCCCATCCCTGGTCTAAACTCTGGTCTACATACAGCCAGTTCAATTTGAATATTTGACTTGGGTCATAGCAACATTGTTTGCAGAGGGCGAATTATACTGTGACATTCGGGGGTCTCTATTTATTTCATGGGACCTCCTATGTGTGCACACACAAAAAAATGCATGGGCCTAATAGTAAAGACATGATATTTAACTGTCTGTTTTTTATTTAGCATGAACACAACCAGTCATGATGTTTTCATCTTATTGTCAAACAAATCACTTAAAAAGTAGGCTGCCTGCGCATGTTCATCCACTCAAGCATCGAAACAATGCACTGTGCACTCACGCAATATGATGAATCTGTTACAAAACAACAAAAAGTGTAATGACATTCAGCGATTGTCATTGGGCCTTTGCTCTTGTAGCCTGAATTAATAAAAAATTTATAAAAAGAAAAGTTGGGACACCTGAAAAGGGTCTGAGATAAGGGACTCTCTGGAGATGACAACCCGTACTGGGCACAGATGTCAATTTTATTGAATAGTTTGAGTTATGGCCTTGTCTCAGAGGAATGTGCCTAAGAGCCAGATGCTGATGATGGGTTGGTTGCCCTATGCAACGACAAAATCTGTGAAAGTTTTAAGGACATAGTTCAAAAACCTCCAAATAGCCTATAATTTACATTCTCAGAACATTAATAAAACCTCCTACGAAAACTTCCAGGGAACCATAGTAAAACGTTCTCAGAGCCTCCCTGCAAACTAAAAATGTAAGTTCCCAGAACAGGCAAAATGTTCACTTCTGTTCTTTTTAAATAACATTCTTAGAATTTTCTTTGAACATTACTAATGTTTTCTTGTGGTTTTTATGAAACGTTTTCTTAATGTTCTAAAAACATGAGGAAACCTGCACAAAACCTTATGCTGAAGTACAGAAATTCCCACAGAAGATCGCTGTTTCTTAATGTTCTCCGAACATTTTGAGAACATGACTTTAACCAGTTATGTCACGTTCCTGACCTGTTTTCTGTTGTTTTTGTATGTGTTTAGTTGGTCAGGGCGTGAGTTGGGGTGGGCATTCTATGTTATGTGTTTCTATGTTGGGTTAAATGTGTTGCCTGATATGGTTCTCAATTAGAGGCAGGTGTTTGACGTTTCCTCTGATTGAGAACCGTATTAAGGTAGGCTGTTCTCACTGTTTGTTTGTGGGTGATTGTTCCTGTGTCTGTCGCACCACACGGGACTGTTTTGTGTTCCTTCGTTTGGTTAGTCATGGGAGGATGTTTTGGACGGCAAGGGTTGCTACACATGGGAGGAGATCCTGGCTGGAAGGGATCGCCTCCCATGGGAACAGCTGGAGGCGATTAGAAGAGCAGAGGCAACCGGAGAGAGGAACCGGAGTTATGAGGGTACTCGACTAGCACAGAGGCCTGTGAGTCAAGCCCAAAAATTTCTTGGGGGGGGCTACAAGGGAGTTTGGCGAAGTCAGGTAGGAGACCTGCACCAACTCCCCGAGCTTACTGTGGAGAGCGAGAGTACGGGCAGACACCGTGTTATGTGGTAGAGCGCACGGTGTCTCCTGTACGTGTGCATAGCCCAGTGCGGGTTATTCCACCTCCCCGCACAGGCAGGGCTAGATTGAGTATTGAGCCGGATGTCATGAAGCCGGCCCAACGCATCTGGCCACCAGTGCGTCTCCTCGGGCCGGCATACATGGCACCAGCCTTACGCATGGTGTCCCCAGTTCGCATACACAGCCCAGTGCGGGTTATTCCACCTCCCCGCATTGGGCGGGCTACGGGGAGCATACAACCAGGTAAGGTTGGGCAGGCTCAGTGCTCAAGGGAGCCAGTACGCCTGCATGGTCCGGTATATCCGGCGCCACGTCCCCGCCCCAGCCCAGTACCACCAGTGCCGGCACCACGCACCAAGCCTCCTGTGCGTCTCCAGAGCCCTGTTCCTCCTCCACGCACTAGCCCTATGGTGCGTGTCTCCTGCCCATTACCACCAGTGCCTACACCACGCACTAAGCCTCCTGTGCGCCTCCAGAGTCCTGTGCGTCCTGTTGCTGCTCCCCGCACTAGCCTGAAGGTGCGTGTCCTTAGCCCTGTACCTCCAGTTCCGGCACCACGCACCAGGCCTACAGTGCGCCTCAGCCGGCCAGAGTCTGCCATCTGCCCAGCGGCGCCTGAACTGCCCGTCTGCCCAGCGGCGCCTGAACTGCCCGTCTGCCCAACGGCGCCTGAACTGCCCGTCTGCCCAACGGCGCCTGAACTGCCCGTCTGCCCAGCGGCGCCTGAACTGCCCGTCTGCCCAACGGCGCCTGAACTGCCCGTCTGCCCAACGGCGCCTGAACTGCCCGTCTGCCCAACGCCGTCTGAACTGTCCGTCTGTACTGAGCCTGCAAAGCCGCCCGTCTGTACTGAGCCTTCAAAGCCGCCCGTCTGTCATGAACCTTCAGAGCCGTCTGCCAGACAGGAGCCGCTAGAGCCGTCCGCCAGACAGGAGCCGCTAGAGCCGTCCGCCAGACAGGAGCCGCCAGAGCCGTCCGCCAGACAGGAGCAGCCAGAGCCTTCCGCCAGACAGGAGCAGCCAGAGCCTTCCGCCAGACAGGAGCAGCCAGAGCCTTCCGCCAGACAGGAGCAGCCAGAGTCTTCCGCCAGACAGGAGCAGCCAGAGCCTTCCGCCAGACAGGAGCAGCCAGAGACTTCCGCCAGACAGGAGCAGCCAGAGCCCTCCGCCAGACAGGAGCAGCCAGAGCCTTCCGCCAGACAGGAGCAGCCAGAGCCTTCCGCCAGACAGGAGCAGCCAGAGCCTTCCGCCAGACCCTTCCGCCAGCCAGCCATGAGCAGCCAGAGCCTTCCGCCAGCCAGCCATGAGCAGCCAGAGCCTTCCGCCAGCCAGCCATGAGCAGCCAGAGCTGCCAGCCAGCCATGAGCAGCCAGAGCCGCCAGCCAGCCATGAGCAGCCAGAGCCGCCAGCCAGCTATGAGCAGCCAGAGCCGCCAGCCAGCCATGAGCAGCCAGAGCCGCCAGCCAGCCATGAGCAGCCAGAGCCGCCAGCCAGCCATGAGCAGCAAGAGCCGCCAGCCAGCCATGAGCAGCAAGAGCCGCCACCCAGCCAGGATCCGCCAGAGCCGCCAGCCAGCCAGGATCCGCCAGAGCCGCCAGAGCCGCCAGCCAGCCAGGATCCGCCAGAGCCAGCCAGGATCCACCAGAGCCAGCCAGCCAGGATCCGCCAGAGCCAGCCAGCCAGGATCCGCCAGAGCCAGCCAGCCAGGATCCGCCAGAACCAGCCAGCCAGGATCCGCCAGAACCAGCCAGCCAGGATCCGTCAGAACCAGCCAGCCAGTCAGGAGTTGCCCTCCAGTCAGGAGCTGCCCTCCAGTCATGAGCTGCCCTCCAGTCATGAGCTGCATCTAGTCCGGAGCAACCATTCAGTCCAGAGCTGCCTCTCTGTCCGGAGCTGTCCTTCAGTCCGGAGTTGCCCCTCTGTCCTGAGCTACCTCTCTGTCCTGAGCTACCCCTCTGGCCTGAGCTACCCCTCTGTCCTGAGCTACCCCTCTGTCCTGAGCTACCTCTCTGTGCTGAGTTGTCTATATTTAGGAGGGGCCTTGGTGAAGGTTCCTGGACCATGGTCAGGGGCGAGGGTCGCCACTCAAGGGACGCTAAGGAGGGGGACAAAGACAATGGTGGAGTGGTGTCCTCGTCCTGCGCCGGAGCCGCCACCGCGGACAGATGCCCACCCAGACCCTCCCCTTGAGTTTTAGGGGTGCGCCCGGAGTTCACACCTTGAGGGGGGGGGGGGGGTTCTGTCACGTTCCTGACCTGTTTTCTGTTGTTTTTGTATGTGTTTAGTTGGTCAGGGCGTGAGTTGGGGTGGGCATTCTATGTTAAGTGTTTCTATGTTGGGTGAAATGTGTTGTCTGATATGGTTCTCAATTAGAGGCAGGTGTTTGACGTTTCCTCTGATTGAGAACCATATTAAGGTAGGCTGTTCTCACTGTTTGTTTGTGGGTGATTGTTCCTGTGTCTGTGTCTGTCGCACCACATGGGACTGTTTCGTGTTCGTTCGTTTGGTTAGTCTGTTCCTGTTCGTGCGTTCTTCGTGTTTATGTAAGTTCACATGTTCAGGTCTGTCTACGTCGTTTTGTTGTTTTGTGATTTTCAAAGTGTTTTTCGTGTTCGTCTTCGTCTTTAAATAAATCATTATGGATTCACCCTACGCTGCATTTTGGTCCGACCCTTACTCCTCCTCCTCGTCCGAGGAGGAGGCATTAGACGATCGTTACAGAATCACCCACCAACCAAGGACCAAGCGGCGTAACAGAAAGCAGCAGCAGCGATCGCAGGATTCCTGGACATGGGAGGATGTTTTGGACAAGGGTTGCTACACATGGGAGGAGATCCTGGCTGGAAGGGATCGCCTCCCATGGGAACAGCTGGAGGCGATTAGAAGAGCAGAGGCAACCGGAGAGAGGAACCGGAGTTATGAGGGTACTCGACTAGCATGGAAGCCTGTGAGTCAAGGCCAAAAATGTATTGGGGGGGGCTACAAGGGAGTGTGGCGAAGTCAGGTAGGAGACCTGCGCCAACTCCCCGAGCTTACTGTGGAGAGCGAGAGTATGGGCAGACACCGTGTTATGCGGTAGAGCGCACGGTGTCTCCTGTACGTGTGCATAGCCCAGTGCGGGTTATTCCACCTCCCCGTACAGGCAGGGCTAGATTGAGTATTGAGCCGGATGTCATGAAGCCGGCCCAACACATCTGGCCACCAGTGCGTCTCCTCGGGCCGGCATACATGGCATACATACATTAGACGATCGTTACAAGTTAAATGTAACTAAATCAATCAGAAAAAGTAATGTAAGCCCCAAAAGTAATTATTTATCATGAGAGGGTCATAAACAATAACTAGTAGTTCTGCATATTCAAAGAAAGATTTAAATCTCACCTTTCTGGTTAAAATAGCTGTAAATTGCTGAGGTGTAGTCACTTTTGAGGATACAAGCTCAAGTACACAGTACAAATATGATAGAAACATCACATAAAATAGGTAATATATTTCCTATTCAGCAAAACTGCATGAAGACAGCTTAAAATGACTTATATGCTTTCAAAATACAGCATAATCAAGTTATAAAACTACTAACTATAAGATTCCACCTTCCTTGTAACTGTGAAATGCATATTTGTATGTTTAGTGTTAGAGAAAATGTGCATATTTTCTAAAGGTCTCTCTTGATCAAAACGTCTGCCCCCATCGCTGTGAATGTATCAGAGCTCTAGCTTAGCTCCCTAAACTCATTAGGAACTCGCCTTTCATTTCATATTAATATTGTCCGTCTATGACACACAGAGTGAGTTTAGTTTAAAATCTATAAATTATTTTAGATTAATAGCTATTACTCGATCTCTGAATGTGCTACCATGATTAAACCACTATCTCCTGCTGCGCTACGATGTAATGATTGCAGGCATTTGCTTACTTCTAAAAGGTTTTAGAATGGAATGGAATTATGAATTTCTTAATTCCATTATTTTACTTATAGATTTGTGTGTATTGTTGTGAATTGTTAGACACTACTGCACTGTTGGCATTTCACTAAACCCGCAATAACATCTGCAAAATATGTGTATTTGACCAAAACAATTTGATTTGATTTGAAACCTGCAGAAAACGTTATACTGAAGTACTGAAATTCCCACAGAAGAAAGTTGTTTCTTAATGTTCTCTGAGCGTTCTGATAACATTACTTTAAATAAGAGCATGAGGAAACCTGTGGGAAACGTTATACTGAAGTACTGAAATTCCCACCTAAGCAACATATGGTTCTCAGAACGTTATGTGCTAGCTGGGTATCCCGAGTGGCGGATCCCCCTAAGGCGGTCTAAGGCACTGCATCTCAGTGCAAGAGGCATCACTACAGTCCCTGGTTTAAATCCAGGCTGTATCACATCTGGCCGTGATTGGGAGTCCCATAGGGAGGCGCACAATTGGCTCAGCGTCGTCTGGCTGGGGTAGGCCATCCTTGTAAATAAGAATTTGTTCTTAACTGACTTGCCTAGTTAAATTAAAATAATAATAATCATGCACCATTGCTAGAAGGTTGTGGGAAGGTTGTATGCAAAATAACTGTGGGACAACCAAACTCTCACCGAGCTCTAAGAAACATATAGTATGTGCTAGCTGGGTCATGTTTCATTCGGGAGACCACCCTGGGCCTCCCATAATTAGCACTCTGATTGTTTGTCTTCCCAACATTGTTGCTGAAATCGATCCCATGTTGAAACACTGTGTGCTTCAAAAACTTGCAGTGGGGTAACTGCACCCCCCCACCCCCCGTAGTAAATTCTCACAGAAACCACTTTGTCACAATTTTTTTCCCAACACTTTCCCTGGCTGCCAGTGCTTAACTAAAATAAATTCTCTGTCTCGTACGGAAAATTTAAGTCAGTCTAACATAACGATTCTGAGGTAAGTTGATCTAATATTTTGTCATTTACAAAAGGTTATATATACTGTATATAATCTAATTAAGTTTGATCTATCAATGTTTAAATATATATCATTAGGGGAGCCTAAAAAAACAATCCACTTGTTTAGAGATACACATTTTAATAAATGTTTCATAGAGTACTAACATTTAAGGTGAGTGTGTTGGGGGCAATTGGTCCCTCCTCCAATGCGGCAACTTGCTCCAAATTAGGATTTTCCAAATCATGTCCAAATAATCTACAAGTCACTTCATTGAGTTACGCAGTAAAAAAAAATTACGATACTTTAGGATGATTTTGACATGATTTGGAGATCATTTTTTTGCTGAAACAAAAAACATTGCTTTTTGTGTCAGCAATTGGACTTTGTTCTTAGGGGAGCTAGTTACCTTCACGTTACCCTACACATCAAATCAAATTGTATTGGTCACATACACATGGTTAGCAGATGTTAATGCGAGTGTAGTGAAATGCTTGTGCTTCTAGTTCCGACCGTGCAGTAATATCTAACAAGTAATCTAACAATTTCCCAACAACTACCTCATACACACAAGTGTAAAGGAATGATAAGAATATGTACATATAAATATATGGATGAGCGATGGCTGAGCGGCATAGGCAAGATGCAGTAGATGGTATAGAGTACAGTATATACATATGAGATGAGTAATGTAGGGTATGTAAACATTATATAAAGTGGCATTGTTTTAAGTGACTAGTGATACGTTTATTACATCCAATTTATTATTATTAAAGTGGCTAGAGATTTGATTCAGTATGTTGGCAGCAGCCACTCAATGTTAGTGATGGCTGTTTAACAGTCTGATGGCCATGAGATAGAAGCTGTTTTTCAGTCTCTCGGTCCCAGCTTTGATGCACCTGTACTGACCTCGCCTTCTGGATGATAGCTGGGTGAACAGGCAGTGGCTCGGGTGGTTGTTGTCCTTGATGATCTGTTTGGCCTTCCTGTGACATTGGGTGGTGTATGTGTCTTGGAGGGCAGGTAGTTTGCCCCCAGTGATGCGTTGTGCAGACCTCACTACTCTCTGGAGAGCCTTACGGTTTGTGGACGGAGCAGTTGCCGTACCAGGCGGTGATACAGCCCGACAGGATGCTCTCGATTGTGCATCTGTAAAAGTTTGTTGAGTGTGAGGTTATTTTCCTGACACCACACTCCCAGAGCCCTCACCTCCTCCCTGTAGGCTGTCTCGTCGTTGTTGGTAATAAAGCCTACCACTGTAGTGTCGTCTGCAAACTTGATTATTGAGTTGGAGGCGTGCGTGGCCACGCAGTCATGGGTGAACAGGGAGTACAGGAGAGGGCTGAGAATGCACCCTTGTGGGGCCCCAGTGTTGAGGATCAGTGGGGTGGAGATGTTGTTTCCTACCCTCAGAATTAGAGAATAAAGAATAAAAAATATATAATTATTTGAAGTCCAACTTCTGTCAGATAAGAGCAAATAATTATATATTTTTTATTACTGAGCAAATTCTGATTTCCCAACTGGCTCTATTCTATTTATGAGGTGATGTTTGGCAAACAGAATAGAGCCCGGTAGAGGTGAGTAATATGGCGTAATAAACACACATACATTTGTACCTAATTTCCCCTTTTCCTCCTTCCTCCTGCTGTTCTCTTCATTTCCTGCCCTGCACCTCGACTGCTGCAGGATGTACGTCTTTTCATACTCACAACCCTAAGCACAGTGTCTTTGCAAAACACACACACACACACACACACACACACACACACACACACACACACACACACACACACACACACACACACACACACACACACACACACACACACACACACACACACACACACACACACACACACACACAAATGGTAAGCAAAGGAGGATATCTTACTATTGTATAATGTGTGTGTGACACAGAGAGACAGAGATAGAGAGCAAGGACTCAGATGCAATATCTTATATCAATATTTAAATAAAATAAAATAAATGTTAAATAAAAAAATAAAAACGTTCCCATAGGCACTCATCAGTGTGACCACAAGCACCTCCACTGGTTCCTGTTAGTCTACTGGTTCATCCAGGGGTTGTATTTGGGACTTGATGGGTAGTAGAAGACACTTTACTTTTCCCTGATTGAATTATATTCCCACGGTGTGCCATTCAATTGAACCTTTGGACACATCCTCCCACAGCTATGTAAACCTTGGGTGATGATATTCCACAAAACAGTGAGTCACTTCCATGCCTCATCATTGTGTGATTCCCTGAAGTATGAGTGATATGGGGCTGAATGGGGAGGAAGATGAGAGATAGTTTCTCCTGTCCCACAGCAAACCGGTCTTCCTACAGCAGCGGGCAGAATTCTGATTACCTAGATCCAGGATTTCCTCAAAGTCCCCTTTCAAGAAGGACTGATCCAAATTAGCAAGAGGAACTGAGTGTTAGACCCCACAGGCAGTGGACAAAGCATGTCCTAGAGAGCGACTGACTTGCCTGACAGCATTCCCAAAAAGGGAGGAATTGTAGCCAATTTCTTACGCCCATAGTATTGTACAGGAATGACACGAACCTGAGGGAGAGACAGAGAGAAGATCTCTCATTAATGTAGCCTAATTATTTGTATTTTATTTATTTAACTAGGCAAGTCAGTTAAGAACAAATTCTTATTTACAATGACGGCCTGCCCGGACGACGCTGGGCCAATTGTGCGCCACCCTATGGGACTCCCAATCACGGCTGGATGTGATACAGCCTGGATTCGAACCAGGTTACTGTAGTGAACCAGGTTACTGTAGTGACGCCTCTTGCACTGAGATGCAGTGCCTTAGACCGCTGCGCCACTCGGGAGCCCTTTATGCTACATACTTGTAACAAAAACCTTGTATCAAAAACATTAGTTATTGATTGTTTGATTTTGTGTGCACTTGATGTGGACCCTATACCCCGTCATTCTCCCTCCGTAAAACACTCCCTAATAAAATACCGCGTCACTTCCTTGCCAATCCCTTAGAAAAATAAATATTAGAAAGGGCGAACGACGCTGGGAAAGAGCGAGAAGAAGCCAGAAGAGAAGATAAAGAAGAAAAGACCGATGAAAAGAGGGATAGTGAGGCGGGAGGAAGCGAAACACGAGCGTAATCAAAGTAAGTTCCCCATACTTTTTCTGTTTTGAAAACACTCCACTCAGAAACTTGATCCGCGGAGCGCAAGTTTTGCCCTTTTCCTCCGCATTGACACCACTCGTTATGGCCTTCCATAGACTACTACTGCTAGGCAATCTATATGATACGTTTTTGAGTTCAATTCGCAGACATAAGCTATTTGTTGAAATGGGGTCCCGAGCTATGGCTGGCAGTAAGTTTGACATAATGTAGCCTGTCTTGCCGCATAAAAGCGATCAGTTTTATGAGGAGTTGTTGATTTTGTTTTGATGAGGCATATCACTTGCAAGGACAAGGGGACTCACATAGGGTCTAATGAACTTTCAACCGCTTACTGTTTAATCCTCTGATGAAAGTTATTAATAAATAGTAAACAAATGACAGTAATGTCAGACTGCTTTTTAAATGTAGGCTACCTCATTGTCTTTAAAAGCTCAGTAACACCGGTTTGAGCCCATTTTCAATATAGTTTTAAATTCAATGCAATAGGGAATCATTGTAATTGCTTTTAGTATTGCCCTAGATAGTGTTTGTATATGTCTTTAAAGTATCCTACCCGGAGGGAAGGAATCCAGGCAGAAGTATGTTTCACTTGCAAGTCACAGCATGGCCTTGGCATAAATATCAATGCCAAACGACTAGTTGGTTTCTCACACTATTGCACAACAGTGATGTTTTTAGGTAGGCCTGTCATAACAGGTCACTGTATATAAGACCATAGAAGTCTGCCCTGTACAGTGACACTAATCAAGGGAAATGGCCCCTCAGTGACAGCTTGGCTCTGGGCCCCTCATATTCACTTACTCTCTGTTATCTATGTTGACAGTCTAGAATGGACTTCTCTGTTCACTGTAGGTTTATATACTGGCAAAATACCTTTTTGTGAAGGTATTTTATTTCTGTTATGTGTCTTCTAAATAGGTTTATTGAGTTGATATTTGTCTCACACTGACTGAACTTGGCTCAGTGTCCGCATAAATAGATCACGTCAAAGTAAGAACATCGAGGTAGTTTGTTAGTTTCATTTAGTCTGCCAGTGTGTTTTCTGATGCATAGAAGATCATGTTTCTGCTTGATGTGTTGTCTCATCCAACTGGTTTTATTTTCTCCACGTCTTTGGCCTCTTTCTTTCTTTCTGTCACTCTTTCATTTTTTCCCATGCTCTCTTCTCTACACCACTTTTTCTCTCCCTCTGTACCCCATTCTCTCTCTCTCTCTTGCCTCCTTTCTCCATAATTCTTTCTCCCTCTCTCAGCTGTCATGCCACTCCACAAGTCGTCCCACAAGGCACCTCGCCTGGACCCCACCATGATCTCAGCTCCGCTGGGGGACTTCCGCCACACCATGCACATCGGGAGGGGCGGAGATGCTTTCGGTGACACCTCCTTCCTGGCTACTGTCGGCCCCAGCCCTGACCCTGGGTCTCCGGGTGCCACGGCAACAAACGACTCAATGGCGCCCGTTGATTCTGAGATGCCACTTAACCACACCGATGATGTCACGGATGGCTTCGGAAGCCCACTGAACAGTGAGCTTCAGCATTCCGAGTCGGTGTCGTCTTTCACACTCGATATGGATTTCGACCTGGGCCCATCCATCATGGGTGATGTGCTGGGGGTGATGGATGGACTGGGGCTGGACTCAGACTGGACTAGGACTCACGCTAATGAGGAAGATGTCTTCAGTCCAAGCAAAAGTCTTGTCGTTGAAGTGGAGAATTTTAAAATGGCGTCGGAGGATCAGTCTGTCAGCATAAGGAACGAGCTGAATGAGAAGAAGCTTTTAGGGATCGAGGGAGATGAGGTGGGAGATGGAAGGATAATAGAGGGGACTGGAGGGATCAAGGCCAAAGGCCAGAGGCCGAAGGTGAGATTCAGCGACAAACGAGAGGAGATCATTCGCCAAGCGTCGGAGGAGGAAGGTCAGGGGTTAGATGTTGAGGAAGAGTGTGTGAGTCCCACCGAGGAAGATCGAGAGAGAGGGAACAACGTCATCAGCGTGTCAATCGCGGGAATAGAGGTACAGCCCACCAATCACAGGGCGGATTCACCTTCCAGTCCCGCCTCCTCACACAGCTCAGAGTATGAGGGTGTCACCCCATTGGACAGGAGGAGGGTTGACAACTGTCACTCAGAGACTGATTCTGAGGAAGGGGGAGACAATGGACGGGGCTACACATTTGAAGATGAGTTTGATGATGAAATCGGCCTATAAGAGTGCTACGGGGCATCTTACGTCAATCAATCAGAGGAGAAAATGGTTCCTCGTTGGGTTGTGAACTATGTACAGTTTACTTCCTCTATGCATTGTTCTGTAAATTATCATTCAAAAGGGAGGTTTAAGAAAAGCTAAGTATTTCAGAATAACAGCTGGATATTTGAAGAGTCTCTGTTGAAATGTTTTTGGGACCAAATTGCTCCTTTGGATCCTCAGTCATAGACATGCAGTTACTAAACAGTTACTACAGGAATCCGTTTCATTGAATCAATCTTATAAGCGCCAATTAATGGACAGAAAAAATTTGACCTTTGAAATAGCCACCTAGTATTGACATCAGATTTGAAATGTTACATTTTTAACAGACACTGTACTTCAATTTATTATGTCTCAATTCAAAATACACAAAGAATAGCCTAGTATTGTTTTAGGCCAAGCAGTTTTTCAGTGAATAAATAGCCTAGTTTGCAGCACTTTAATTCATTTCAAGAAACTGGAAGCTTTACTGTTAAATCAGTGCTCAGTAAAAGATAATGACAGTTTTTTTAAATGAAAATGATTAAGGCAAGTGGAAATGTTTTAACAAACATGTTTCAGTTTTTACCAGGTCAAAGGTGTTTAAGAGAAAGTGCATATGATACAGAAAGACTAGTATCTTATGCTGAAGGTGCCTTAAAGGGAGTTGTATTGTTCATATCCCTGTGCTTTAACTCACTATAGCCATGTCTTCCTCCTTTATGTTGTATTTTCATATCATGTATTGCTCAGAGCAAATTGCTTTGTTGTCCGTTTTGCATTGCGTCTTAATGCTCTTTAGAAACAAACTAAATGAACCAGCCTTTTTAGGCCACCTGTTTCTCCACCTAATTAATGGAGTTTTTTTTCCTGAGCGATTTTATTGTTAAATGCCACTGGGTTGTTCTACGAAATGAGTCCTTTTTAGGTAGTGTAACGTGGTTAAAAATATATATATTTGAGCACATTTTCAACTTAAAAAAACATGTTTTCCCATCTCAAGAGGTTCATTTTTTTTTAAATACTATAACTGCCAAATAAAGTAACAGGGTTGACTGTAACAGGGTTAATGATTTAATCTTAAATCAGTCACAAATCCCCTTGTGACAAGGGGAATGTTAGCTTGTTGCGTGCAACAGGGAGGGGCAATTGAATGCAAGGTTCAAAACATTATATTAAATTAAACATTATTAGCCTGTAGCAATGAGTAGCAGGGGTGAGGAGTTAAAGCTCGACCCACTCAGTTTTCCACCACAACACCAGAAAATGTCCAAAAAGAGTAGAACCAGCTCACCTGCGTTTGCACTATGATTCATGATATTAAGACAAGTTGGGTTCACGTAACAGGGTTGACCTTAAAATGAGGGACTTTGCTTTATTTTTAAATGTTTTTTTTTTACCTTAATGAATCACTAATCTTGTGAAAAAAAAAAAATATTCAGAAATGACTGTCAAAGCAACAGAATAACTAGGGTTTTACAATTTTGGGGAGAAGCGGATTAAAATCTTCTGAGAAGTCAGTGCACAGAGGGACATGTCAATGCTGAATTTTATTCATATAAAAAAAATCTGATTTATAGAATTTTCCATGTGGTCTACTTCATTTAATATAACAGGCTTTTAAAATCCAATATTGGTGCACAATTTCTACTTAAAATATCAAAGGATGCAAAAGCAACTCATTTCATGGAACAACCCTACTCCGTTTATGGATACCTCATTTTAAGAATTTCCTCTTATTTAGAGCTTTAATATCTTTGGTGTTTTTATGAAATAAATCTATCATTTCTATTTTTTTTTTACTGTGAACTGTTCACATTCCAATATTTAATTTCTCAAGTCAGAATTTTTCTGACCTAAATTACATGCAATGTAGGCCTATTTTTATTTTAATGCATTTAGCCTGTGTAGTCAAATTACAAAAGTTATTTGTCAGTGGTTGTTAAAAACAATACTATCTCTGGAATTGATGTGCTTCATCTCATGTTTTGAATTTCAGTTGCAAAGCATGTATGACCTTATATTTAATGCGTCTTTTGGACCAACATTGTACAAGGGGGTTGGGTTAAATGCGGAAGACACATTTCAGTTGAATGATTTCAGGGGTACAACTGACTAGGTATCCCCTTTCCTCTTACAAGTAATGCTGTAAGGAGAAGAGGAGGGGGTCTGGAAAGAAATGCCTCTGGACATGTTCTTTATCTTGTGATGGACCCTCTTGGATATGCTGGTTACTTCAATAAACATATTTCCTTATAGTGTAATGTTTCAGAAAAGTGTTTCCTTGTGTCAGTGTACTCTTTAACTTATGTGGAAAGATGGCAGGAATATGAATGCGAGAATACACTCTCCCACGTCTGTATTTGGACAGGGATGCCAACCTTTAAAATGTGGCTATATTCTCCAGCATTTTGGATTTGAGATAATGTTTCATATGAGATGACAGGACAGAATGTCCCCTTTTTATTTGAGGGTATTTTACTGTTTAGAAATGAAAGCACTTTATAGATCTAGTTCCTCCCCCCCATTTGAAGATGTCAAGCATTTGGACAAATGTCACTTCTAGTCTACCAAAGTAGTCAAAAGTTTCATATTTGGTCCCAAATTCCTAGCACATATTGACTACATCAAAATTGTAACTACAAATTCATCGGATGCATTTGCAGTTTGTTTTGTTTATGTTTTGCCCAATAGAAACTGAATGATGACTTGAGTAATTTTCTAAGTGAGTAGATACAATGTTTCTGAACACTTCTAAATAATTCCTGATAATACCATGATTAAGAAAAATCATGAATAATGAGTGAGAAAGTTAGGCTCCAACAAAGCATGCAAACCTGTCACCATTACCAATAATGGGGGAGATGAGCATTTTTGGGGGGGGTATGATATTTATCCCTCTAACTTTCTCACTCATCATTCACAAATCATTTATGATTATCTATAATAGTAGCATTCTTATTCATGTAGGTGTTCACAAACACCTATTCTTACGATAAAAGTGTCTCAAATGACAGTACATTATTCACCATTCACTTCCTATTGGACAAACATCAACCGAAACACAACCAAAACAAGCTGTAAATAGACCCCTTTCTGTGCTTACAAATATTGCCGCATAAGGGCGCTGTGCGCAAGCTGTGCAAATTGGTGGCAGAACAAGGGGGAGTTCTTATAGAACACCAGCAAAAAATTCTAGCCAACAACTGCTGCATCCAAAATTAGTTATTTTGCAATGATCCCAACCCAAATATTACCTTAACGACTGTTCAAGCAAGGTTCAAAACGTAATTGTAAGCGTATGAGAACCCCAAAAAGTGATTTTGTTTATAAGTAATAAAAACGTAAATCTAGGGTATGTCGAATGGGCAGATGGCAATGGCTTTTTTATTGCCGCCAAGAGTAGCGCGCATCTGTGTATGACGCCAGTGTGTCGTGTACTGGAAAAGGGTCTATGCATCCAAGAAGTTTGTAGTCACAAGCTTGATGTAGTTAGTGGTCATGTCAGAATACCCATACTTGTGTCCTAATAAGCAGTGGACTAAAGTCGTTTTTTGGGGTATCTGTACTTTACTATTTATATTTTTGACAACTTTTACTGTATTACATTCCTAATGCAAATAATTAACTTTTTACTCCATACATTTTCCCTGACACCCAAAAGTACTCGTTACATTTTGAATGCTTGGCAGGACAAGAAAATTATCCAATTCAAACACTTATCAAGAGAACATCCCTGGTCATCCTGGTACCTCCTCTGATCTGGCAGACTCACTAAATGCAAATCGAGTATTCTTTAAATGTGCAAATGTCATACTCATTTCGGCTTTGACAACAGCTGATAATCAATAGGGATGTGCTACCGAAATTAGTCAATAATGCGAAACCATGCAGTCCAGCATGACGCATTCTCAGTATGCGAAAATAGAACGTTTTATATTATGTGAATTTTCTTAAATCGTGTATGGTTTAAATGCCAGGATGTTATGCTAATTTTGGTTCTTCATATCGTAGAATTCGATGCACACTTTTCCACAATGCATTGGAAGAGGTGGGCTGCGAGTGATAAGCCCCTAGCTCTCTTCCAACAAAACTAGGCTATCGTTAATTGGGAACCCAACTGTCCACGTTTTATGTGCAATAGGCATTTGATTTGAAAATTTTTAACGTTTGTGTGTACTACTAGGCTGTTAGATTTCATTATTATATGTTACAGCACTTTGTTGAAATGGAACCAAATTAGTTTGTCTTCAGTCCTTAAATAGGATAGATGAGCTATATGGTCTAGTATAGTGTAGGTCAAATGTGATACTCTTCCTATAACCAGCCTGAGTAGGCCTATAACTCCATTCCCATTTTATTCAGAGTTTAGAGAAATGAATGGAATTGGAATTGAACTATTATCAGGCTGGTTAATGTAATGCATGTCTGTTGAATTTAGAAAAAATCCACCCACTCTGCCCCGCCCCACCTACTCAGCCAATCAGGAGCCGCTACTGAGTTGCAGCTGTGGCATACTGCATACTAAATGGTGCATGCTAAATAGAATGCGATGGTGAGGGAATAGTATGGAGTTTAAGTATGTAGTATGCTATTATGGGTATTTGGAGAAGACCACTGTGTGTCCTATGTTGCTCTGTCTGTATGCTGTCTTGCTTGTCCTATGTTGCTCTGTCTGTATGCTGTCTTGCTTGTCCTATGTTGCTCTGCGTGTGCTCACTGCTCAATGATTGTCTATATTGTAATTGTTTTTAATAACCTGCCCAGGGACTCCGGTTGAAAATTAGCCGGCTGGCTAAAACCGGCACTTTTACTGAAACGTTGATTAATGTGCACTGTCCCTGTAAAAATAAAATAAACTCAACATATACAGCTCTGGTAAAAATTAAGACACACTGAAAAAATTATCAGTTTCACTATTTATAGGTATGTTTTTGAGTAAAATGTTTGTTTTATTCTATAAACTACTGACAACAGTTCTCCCAAATTGGTCCTCCATCCACACCTTGATTGACCTGGCTGTGTGGCATGGAGCATTGTCCTGCTGGAAAAAACAATCCTCAGAGTTGGGGAACATTGTCAGAGCAGAAAGAGGCACGTTTTCTTCCAGGACAACCTTGTACATGGCTTGATTCATGCATCCTTCACAAAGACAAATCTGCCCGATTCCAGCCTTGCTGAAGCACCCCCAGATCATCACCGATCCTCCACCAAATTTCACAGCGTGTGCGAGACCTGGAGAGGCCTACGAGCCAGTGTCTCGCACCCACTGTGAAATTTGGTGGAGTATTGGTGATGCGAGGATTGGTTTCTGAGGATTGGTTTTTCCAGCAGGACGATGCTCCATGCCACACAGCCAGGTCAATCAAGGTGTGGATGGAGGATCACCAGGTCAAGAATGTGATCAAGAGGAAGATGGATGGTCACAAGCCATCAAATAAAGCCAATCTGCTTGAATTTTTGCGCCAGGAGTGGCATAACGTCACCCAATATCAATGTGAAAGACTGGTGGAGAGCATGCCAAGACGCAGGAAAGCTGTGATTGAAAATCAGGGTTATACCATCAAATATTGATTTCTGAATTCTTCCTAAGTTAAAACATTAGTATGGTGTTTAAAAATGAATACAAACTGGTTTTCTTTGCATTGTTCGAGGTCTGACAACACTGCATCTTTTGTTATGTTGACCAGTTGTCATTTTCTGCAAATAAATGCTCTAAATGACAATATTTATATTTGGGAGAAATGTCAGTAGTTTATAGAATAAAACTAAAATGTTCATTTTACACAAACACATATATATAAATAGTAAAACCAGTGACACTGATCATTTTTGGTCTCTTAATTCTTTCCACAGCTGTATATAAAAATACCCTCAAATAAAAGGTGACACTGTACTAAACCTTTTGATCTAAAAGCAAAATGTAATTTTAGCATCACTCTACAAATACAGACATAGGGGGGTGTACATCAATGGAAATGAATAGCTCATGATCTCATTCCTTCATATCAAACAACAGGCATTTTGTTGGTCATCAAAAAGAAGGACCAAGGCACTCTTCATATAATTAATTAAAATGCCTTTATTAGTATGGCATGTTCAATAGAAACAAAGTTTTTTTTAAACCGACGCGTTTCGGCTGCATGGCCTTCGTCAGGGAGTACAGAAAAGGGAGAATACAATGTCCTCTTTTGAAAGGCTTTTCCAATTAGCCCTAATTAGAAGAGGGAGTGGTTACCAAATTGGACACACCTAGTAAGCAATAATATACACATGAAAAGGTGAAATACTGTAGCTATGTTATCGTAAGCATACAACTCCAAGCTAGAAGTATCAGAACACTTAGAAAGGTAGTTCTAACCTTAAATATGACTGGGAGAAGTGTCTAGAATACGAAAGCAATATATTCCATAGTACACTAGAACACAGCAAAACATGAACAACATTCTAAACATAGCTGAGGGCAATTGAGCAAAATGTCCACTAGATGACAGCAAATGGACCCATCACGACCCTACAGGAAGGGTGAGAAATCCATATCTTCATTTAAACCAGGGTATTTAGTGGCCTGTAGTTTGTAAATCCAAAAACTTTCTCTTTGGTTTAACTGTTTAAGACGGTCCCCTTTTCTAATAGAGGCCGGAACATGATCAATACCCATAGCTTGTAGGGAGGCAGGGTTGCCATGGTGTAAGGACTTGTAGTGCCTTGCCATGGGGTAGTCTCCATTGCCTACCCGTATGGCGTACTTGTGTTCCGCCAAGCGATCTTGAAGGCATCTCTTTGTCCGTCCAATGTAGAACACCTTGCACTGTGGACATTCCAATCTATAGATGACATGAGTGGTTTTGCAGTTAATGAAATGCTTGACGTAATACTCCATTTTGGAAGCTGTGTCAACAAAATACTTTTTCTGTGCAATATTTCTGCAATGGTTGCACTGGTTACATTTAAAAGAGCCCTTGGGTTTGTGGTCAAGCCAAGTTTTTTGAGAGTCACCCGGAAGATAACTGTGGACTAATTTGTCATTTAGGGTAGGACATCTCTTAAAGCTTATGACTGGTGGTTCAGGAAAGACTTGGCGTAGTAGCGTATCACTTTGGATGATACCCCAATTCTTTTTAATGATTCTTTTAATGTTCTCTGCTTCAGTGCTGTATTTTGTAACAAAATACACTCTCTCTGATGTATCACGAGGCACTCCTCTTCGTAACAAGTTCTCTCTGTCAAGTAATCCAGCCCTTATACCTGCATCTTTCAGGACCTGAACACTGTAGCCCCGATTCAAAAAGTGATTCTCCAATTCAGCAGATTTGACACTGTAGTCTGTTTCCTGATCGCAAAATCTGCGGACTCTTTGGAATTGGCCATATGGAATATTCTCTTTTAGCCTTTTGGGGTGAAAGCTGTCTGCCCTCAGAATGGTATTCCCATCTGTAGGCTTCCTAAAGATTGATGTGTGCAAACAATCTTTGTCATTTTTACTAATGTCGAGGTCCAAAAAATGAATGTTATCCTTGCTGTATTCCATAGTTAGTTTGATGTTAGGGTTAATGCTGTTAAGGTATTGGTGGAAGGAAATAAGTTAATCTTCTGAGCCGGACCAAAACAGGCAAACATTATCAATATAGCGTCCCCACCATATAATCTGGTCAAAGAAATGGTTATTAGAAGGATCCAAAATGAAGTCATTTTCCCATTTACCCAAGTACAAACCAGTGTAGGAAGGGCTGTAGCAAGCTCCCATGGCACATCCTTTGACCTGTTTAAAAATACGGTCCTGAAAGATAAAGATGTTATGATTAAGAGTCAATTTAGTCAGTGATACAATGAATTCTGTAGGAGGCATCTGAGTTTCAGGCCGGGTACTCAAGAAATGGTGCATCGCTGCCAAACCTTGTTGATGCTCAATGGTGGTGTATAGAGACTCCACATCCATGGTGACTAAAAAGGAAGCTGTACCTATATTGTTCAATTCCTTAATTTTGTTCAACACATCTGTGGTATCTTGAAGATAGCCCGGGAGTGACGTCAGAAAAGGCTTAATAAAGTAATCAATGTACTTAGAGATGGGTTCTGTCAGACTTTCATTACCACTAATGACTGGTCTGCCTGGGGGATTTTCAAGATTTTTGTGGATTTTTGGAAGGTAAAAAGAAGCCATACGCAGACTGAAATTGAAAATACATTTGAACTCATTGTCTGAAATGTAGCCATTCTCCTTAGCTTCTGTGAGGATCCCTTTCAATTCAGTTTTTAGGTCCTCTGTAGGGTTGAATGTAAGAGATTGGTAGAATTCGTCATTGTCTAATTGACGGTAGGCTTCTGTCACATATTTGTCTTTACTCCACACTACTGTAGCGCCACCTTGTCTGCTTTTTTTAACCACAATCTGTCCATTTTTGGACAATGATTCAACTGCATCCCTCTCTGTCTTAGAAAGATTACGTTGTGTTTGGTTGGAATCAATTTTACCCTTAAACAGATTCTCCACATCAAAATTAACTTTCTTGGCAAATGTATTTAGTGTGGCATTCTGAACGATGGGACAAAAAGTGGACTTGGGCTTAAAAGGTGTTTTTGAGGGAACAGAAACTGCCTGACCTGAGACACTGGCGTCTGTAGTTGGAGAGATGTTTTGCTTGTACCAGGCCTTCAGATGTAGATTCCTGTAGAAACGAAATAGGTCAATCTTTGTATTAAATTCATTAGTTGAGCATGTGTCTGAAAAGGACAGTGCTTTAGACAAGACCCTTATGCAACCATCAGAAAGGGGTTCTCCAGAAATGTTGATCACAGCCTTGTTCTGGTCCTGCTCCGTGTGGTTGGATAGTCTTGATCCCCCCCCCCCCCCCCCCGTGTTGGCCTCTTCCGCGTCCTCTCCCTCTCTTGTTGAGGAATCTGCGTGACTCCTCTTCCTGATCTAATATATCTTGGGAGGAGCTGGCCTCTGAGCGTCTGGGGTGATCCTCATCGTCACTGCTTGTGAAGTTGAAAAAAACAGATCTAGGCTTCCTTCTCTGCAGTTGTGATTCTGAATTCTTGCGTGTTGGTCTTCTCCAGGCAAAGACCTTGCCATCTCTATAATCTACTTCATCTCTTCTAAATTTTCTTAGCTTGTCTTGCTTTAATGTCAGAGTGAATGTGTCTACGTTATCTTTCAAGATCTCATCACATTGTGCTTTGTTAGAATTGTCACAGTTCTGTAATTTTCCTTTTTACTTCAATTTCTGTTTGGACTACTTCTGTCCTTTTTAGAATCTTCTATTAGAAGTAGCATTAGGTCAAAAGAACACTTGTTGAGAATAGCCTCCCATTTATCTCTAAATTAAGTTTTACCTTGTGCTCCATTAGCTGGAAACTTCATAATACGGAGTCCTCTGGGGATTAGGCCTTTCCTCCAATAATCAGACAAGGTGATAGAATTGAGGTCAAGTTTAGTATCTTTCTCCATAAGGTGTTGCAAGTCTCTGTAAGCCTTGTTTAAGTCCATTCCAGTATTCTCTGTGGCCGTCATCTCATCTAGCAATGAGGTAGTGGTAATAATCCTTTGGCCCTCTTCATGGGAATAGGACAATCTTGTAGCTTCTTGGGTAAAATCCATAGTTTTGAGTTGTGAAATGTCCTCAAAAAACAACTGTGGAGCTGCTTCCTCTAAGCACCACCCAAGTGTTGTTTAACTAGTAGAAAGAGGAGGAAGGGAAGCACTACTAAGGTACACTATAGTATATTTTGGTAGAAGGTGCTCTTTGGTAAAAGGGGTAAATTGGTCATCAAAAAGAAAGGAGGACCAAGGCACTCTTCATATAATTAATTAAAATGCCTTTATTAGTATGGCATTTTCAATAGAAACAAAGTATTTTTTAAACCGACGCATTTCGGCTACATGGCCTTCGTCAGGGAGTACAAAAAAAGAGAATACAATGTCCTCTTTTGAAAGGCTTTTCCAAAATGAAAGGCATTTTGTTGGGTTGAGAAAAAATATACACCAAAACAGTAATTTGGTAAAGTGTTTTATTTTGAACATGTTGGTACACATGCTACTTGTGAAGGCCAGAAGGAATAACATACATGCACAGTACATGGTAAATGCATGCCAACAGAGCAGTGAGGAGACTGATAAGTAAAAACACAGGCACACACACACTTAGACCCTCTCCCACAGACACACACACACACACACACAACTATACAGAGATGGTCCTGAACACGTTAAAGCCTGACAGAGCAGTAGAGACCATCACTCCAGATATCTGCGGGTGCCAGTGGATTTCCTTGACCTCTGTCTGACCCTGGTGCAGGAACAGCAGCTGGGGGGGCAGGTCCTTCACCCCCTCCACCCTCGCACCCACATCACATGACTCTACCGATAGGTCCCATTGGCTGACCACGTCGTCCGCTCCAGAGGCGGCGAACACACTGGAGTCCACAGGGTTCCATTCTACTGATGTCACTGGCGCGCTGTGCTGCTTGAAGTTAGCCACCGGCCGGCCCGACTGAAAGCACAGGTAGATAATATTACGGTTTAGCATCATCTCTCCTCACTTCTGTTGTGAGCATTCTGGTTTAGAATAACTGCATAATCATGTCTAAGATCTGCCTTGTCAAACACATACTGACCCCAGACCAGTCCTATGTGCAACCTCCCAAGTTAAGGGTTCTAAAGCGCAATACGAGTCAGACCATGTACCCACTGTTGATTTGGTGCTCCTCCAGCACATCAGAGTAATATCAAATCTCTAAACCTCGAAGCTCTAAAAATAATAATAATAATAATAATAATAAATTTAAAAAAAGTCCAGTGTGCGTGCGAGAGCCAACTTTCCTCTACATTCCACCCACATCTTGAAATACCATCATACAGGAGAGGACACCGTGGGTGTAGAGAAGGGGCGGGGGTGACAAGAGGACTTATCACACAACGCATCACCAGGGGCAAACTACCTGCCTTCCAGGACACTTACAGCACCCGATGTCACAGGAAGGCCAAAAAGATCATCAAGGACAACAACCACCTGAGCCACTGCCTGTTCACCCCGCTATCATCCAGAAGGTGAGGTCAGTACAGGTGCATCAAAGCAGGGACCGAGAGACTGAAAAACAGCTTCTATCTCAAGGCCATCAGACTGTTAAACAGCCATCACTAACATTGAGTAGCTGCTGCCAACATACTGACTCAAATCTCTAGCCACTTAATAATAAAAAATTGTATGTAATAAATGTATCACTTGTCACTTTAAACAATGCCACTTTATATAATGTTTACATAACCTACATTACTCATCTCATATGTATATACTGTACTCTATACCATCTACTGCATCTTGCCTATGCTGCACGGACATCGCCCATCCATATATTTATATATTTTCTTATCATTCCTTTACACTTGTGTGTGTATATAAGGTAGTTGTGAAATTGTTAGATATTACTGCACGGTCGGAACTAGTAGCATAAGCATTTCGCTACACTCGCATTAACATCTGCTGACCATGTGTATGTGACCAATGACATTTGATTTGATTATTGTCCGATGCACAGAAAACACAGGTAGAGATTGATGGCAGTGCGTGACTGTTCAGCAGCAGTGGCGTGCAGTGAGGATTCATCTGTTAGAGTGTTGGGACTGCATCCATTTTAAACCCAAACAAACCAACCCAGGTGGTGCAATAATGATGCAACGATGGTATTTACGGTATTTGCATTGCTTCCATTCCTTTTTATGGGTTTAATATTTTCCAGAAAATCTTTTAAAAAATACCTTTGAGAAAATTGCAACCATCCTGGTATTCCTGTTCAACCCAGAAATGCTATTTAAAGTTACAGCTAATGTAGAAGAAAAGGGTGTGTACATTTGCAAATACTGTGCCAAATCATATGTAAAGAATGCAACAAAGATGCAGAATCATCTGGCCAAGTGTATAAAGTTCCCTCAGCGCTCACAACAAGCAACAGTTGACAAAAGTCCCTCTACTTCTATTCGAGGTGAAGATGATGAATCAGACACCTTATCGATAGCAACAGCTCATGGTCCTCCTGGAATCATGTTTTTTGACTCAATGGAGGAACGTGGTCAGAGAAATGCTGATGAATGTCTTGCTCAAGCTGTGTGTGCAACTGGTTCCCCTCTGATGCTCACAGGCAATGTGGATTGGAAGAGATTTCTGAATGTTCTTCGCCCAGAATACACCCCACCAACCAGACATGCTTTATCTATCATTTGCTGGATGTAGAGTTAAACAGAGTTCAAGTGAAGGTCAAGAAAATCATTGAGAAAGCAGACTATTGTAATCATCTCTGATGGGTGGTTGAATGTTCGTGGGCAAGGAACAATTAACTACAATCAGTATTCTAAAAGAATACAGACACACCGGTCTCTACATTGCAGATGAGCTGAAGGCCGTCTTTGGACCACAGAAGGTATTTGCACTGGTGACAGAAAATACTGTGAACATGAAGGCTGCTTGGTCTAAAGTGGAGGCGTCCTAACCTCACATCACACCCAATGGCTGTGCTGCTCATGCATTGAATCTGCTCCTCAATGACATCATGGCACTGAAAACAATAGATACGCTCTACAAGAGAGCCAAGGAAATGGTTAGGTATGTGAAGGGTCATCAAGTTATGACAGAAATCTACCTCACCAAGCAAAGTGATAAGAATAAGAGCGTCACATTGAAGCTGTCCAGCAACACCCGTTGGGGTGGTGTTGGCATCATGTTTGACAGTCTCCTGGAGGGGAAGGAGTCTCTCCAAGAAATGGCCATATCACAGTCTGCCAATATGGACAGCGTCATCAAGAGGATCCTGCTGGATGATGTATTTTGGGAGAGGGTGGTAACAGCTTGAAACTCCTGAAACCTATAGCAGCAGCCATTGCACGGATTGAGGGAGACAATGCCATCCTGTCTGATGTTCAGACTCTGCTCGCAGATGTAAGAGAAGAAATCCGTACTGCTCTGCCCACTTCACTGTTGCTCCAAGCAGAGGAAACTGCAGTTCTGAAATACATCAAAAAGCATGAAAACTTCTGCCTGAAGCCCATACTCGCCTCAGCGTACATGTTGGACCCCAAGTATGCTGGCAAGAGAAGCCTGTATGGTGCAGAGATCAACAAGGCCTATATGGTGTCATCACTACTGTGTCTCGCCACCGTGGCCTGGTTGAGGGCAAGGTTCTTGGCAGTCTGGCTAAGTACACTTCCAAGCAGGGGCTTTTGGATGGAGATGCAATATGGCAGTCGTGCCAACATATTTCATCAGCCACCTGGTGGAAGGGACTTTGTGGATCTGAGGCTCTTTCCCCTGTTGCCTCCATCATGCTCCAAATCCCACCAACATCTGCCGCCTCAGAGCGCAACTGGTCCTTGTTTGGGAACACACACACCAAAGCACACAACATGCTGACCAATAAAAGGGTTGAAAAATTGGTGCCATCCGGGCAAATTTTGGGCTTTTTGAGCCTGACAACGAACCACCCTCAACAAGGTTGGAAAGTGACAGTGAAGATGAGGCCTCAGAGTCTGATGTTCAAGAAGTGAACATTGATGAGGTCCAGGGAGAATACATGGAAGCCTGAGAGGAAGACAACCAAAGATTTTGTTTCTAGAATATCATTTTACAGATGTACGTTAAACATTTTTGGTTGCAATGGATCATTGGGATCATTCAATATTCCTTTTCTTTTGTTGTTCAGTGAACTCATTTAATTAAAAGTTCAATTCATAACTAAATCATTTAAATTTCTATTGGAAGTATTTAATAATTTACAATTATGTCTACTTATTTTTTATTTTTTTTATTATTTTTTTTACCGTTATTTTACCAGGTAAGTTGACTGAGAACACGTTCTCATTTGCAGCAACGACCTGGGGAATAGTTACAGGGGAGAGGAGGGGGATGAATGAGCCAATTGTAAACTGGGGATTATTAGGTGACCATGATGGTTTGAGGGCCAGATTGGGAATTTAGCCAGGACACCGGGGTTAACACCCCTACTCTTACGATAAGTGCCATGGTATCTTTAATGACCTCAGAGAGTCAGGACACCCGTTTAACGTCCCATCCGAAAGACGGCACCCTACACAGGGCAGTGTCCCCAATCAATTATGATAAGGTAAAAGGTATATGTTTTTGTCTCCATATGATATGGAAAATACACTACTGTTCAAAAGTTGTCACTTAGAAATGTCCTTGTTTTTTAAAGAAAAGCATTTTTTGTCCATTAAAATAACATTAAATTGATCAGAAATACAGTGTAAACATTGTTAATGTTGTAAATGACTATTGTAGCTGGAAACATGATTTTAATGGAATATCTACATAGGCGTACCGAGGCCAATTGTCAGCTTCAGTGAAGAGGCGACTCGGGGATGCTGGCCTTCTAGGCGGAGTTCCTCTGTCCAGTGTCTTAATCTTTTCTTTTTATTGGCCAGTCTGAGATATGGATTTTTATTTGCAACTCTGCCTAGAAGGCCAGCATCAACAAGGACATTTCTAAGTGACCCCAAACTTTTGAACGGTAGTTTATATCCACTGCAAAAATATCTACATTTAAATGGTATTAATATTAATTTCTGTTAATTCCCACGGAAAGTTTCCACCTCTGAATATTCCTTAAAATGTGCAACCCTAGTGGTGACTATTTAAAGTCTGATGGCCTAGAGGGGGAGCAGCTACTTTTCAGTCTCAGCTTTAATGCACCTGTACGGTCTCTGCCTTTAAATGCTAAATAACAAATGTTTTCAAGTGCAACTTCAGCAATGATGGTTTTGGGAAACAGCTCTGAGATTTAATGATGCCCCTACGAAGGTTCTAACGATGAACTTAGCCTTCAGTTTAAAATAAACTTGCCCTGGTTCGTACCATAGGATCAGATAACACTCCCTAAATCCCAACCTTAGACTAATGTCTAGGTCGAGAGGCAAATTAACCCTACTGCAGTTCTTACCTGGAACTGCCTCAAGTCCCAAACTTTCAGAAGTCCGTCGTCCCCGCCGGACAGGAGGAATGGTTCAGTCCTGTTCCAACTGATGACATTGACGTCCGAGGAGTGTGCCTCTTTGGCACAGAGCATGGAGTTGGGTGGGGCTCTGGTGTCCCAGACCCGGATGGACTGATCCACAGAGCAGGACGCAAAAACCTTGGGGGTATGATGAAAAACAGGGAGGAAGAAAAGAGGGAGGAGGAAGAAAAAGAGGACAATGAGACAAAGTTGCAGTTTTAGCTATAATTCTACAACTGACCTCATTTCATGTCTGCTTCAACTGACATTAAAAAAGTCAAAAGTTTCTTTACATCTATTGATATTGTCACTCAGCCTAACATCCCACTGCTTCTCCCATCATACCGTGGCTTCTGTGGGTGACCACTGCAGGTCCTCCACGGACTTGGTATGAGAACTGAAAGGCCGCTGGTCGATCTGCCAGGAAGTCCCTCCCTCCCGTGGTTCCCACACGTGGATGTTCTTTTTGCAGTCGCCACTGACCAGCCGACCTTTTAGACAAAACATACTAATAAATTAGCTTATTATTCTACTCATGTATTCACATTTATTTAGGGACAGTTTCCCAGAACCACATTAAGCCTAGTTCTGTAAAACAAAATCAAATTTATCGTCAAGGTATTTTGATTGAGCCAGTCATTCTCATTAATTTGGGATGGAAGCCAACTTAGTAGACGTCCCCTTATACATAGAACAGTATCTACACAGCGGATGGTGAGGAATATGCACTCTGCTTTAGAGGCACCAAAACATCATACGTGGCAATGGACCGACTCACCGGGTACTTTGGGCGACCAATCAATGGCAAAGCCCTCAGTCATGTGACCCGAGAAACTGAAGAGGGGCGTGGCTTCCTTCTGCTGTTTGACGAAGGTTGACATGGCAGCTGAACTGTGGACGGCTTCCATCTGGGATCGGAGGTCAAATATCTCCACCTGACCTTTCTCTGACCAGACAGCAGCCAATGACTGATCTCCACGATGGGTCACCTGGTGGGAAAACAGACGTTATTATTGAGCCTTTCAAATCACAGTATACTGCTACCTCACAACACACACAGTCCAATCAGGGTGCATGTACAGAAGAACAAACTGAGGGTACAAGAGATATTCAGATACTCTCAGACAATGAGAACAGTTAAACTCACTCGGACTCTGTTGATCCCTCCGTAGTGAGGCATCATGGCCAACTCCATCTGTGGCTTCTTATCTTCATCATCCTCTTCATCACTCTCTCCATCACTGCTCTCGTCCCCCTCCTTCACTTTCTCTGTAGTACCGTGGAGGTTGTGCATGCGTATGAGAAGCAGTCTTAGAGGAAGGAAGGAGGAGAAAAGGTATGGTAGTTTAAGTCAATAGGGCCTGGGCAATGAAGGACTACCAATAGCGGGGAGTGCAAAAAGTATATTCAATGTGAGTATTTGGGGATCCCTTCACATCAGCCTCACAATAGGAAGGCAGTCTGAGGGTATGCTGAGTGTCATTGTTATGGATCGGTGGGTATGACAGCTACCTGTTGCTGAGGGCAGCGTCAGCCTGTGTGCCTGCACAGAGCAGCATAGAGAGGGGATACTGTTCCCTGCCGTCTCCATTCGCATCTCTCAACACGTCGAAGCTCAGGCAAGGAACACCTGTCAGTTTAAAACATTCAAATTAATTTGTTTGATGGGCAATAAAATAACTATATTAGCTAGCTAGCTAGCTGCTGGACCAACCTGTCTGACACTCGTGGTACATGCGGTAAGCCGACCGGTCCATCTCGAGCTCCTCTCCGGGTTGGAGAGGCTGTTTTCCGGGGACATAAACTTGAGTTTCCTGTTCTCCAACCTTTCCCTCTTCTTCCATTTCGTCTTCGTCGCTGCCATCCCCTTCCATTTCCTCCATCTCTCCATCTTCGTTCGGAAGCGTGTCTTCTCTGGGCGCCGACATTTTGAAAGGGGCCAGGCTTTGCTTACTTCCGGTGGATTGGTCACGTGGTTTGTCTGTCGTTCGCTCTGTCTCGCTCATTTACGATAATTCAGCTGATGTGCCCCCTCTATTCCTGACCTCTTTGGCAGACAGTCTGGAATTTTGCCTGACCCTTGCTACTGCCAGTAAAGTCCACTAATTCTATAAACATCTAACCAAGGAAGGAATTACTGTAATCTTATGGATAAACAAAAAGTATTACAAAATCTAAAGTGAACAAGATTTGAAAATAGCTGATTGTGGCCACCCATTTAAGGTGGGTGGGGTTTTGAGCCCCACCTGTTTAGCTAAAATATTTTCCCCCCTGTTTCGCATGTTATTTTGGCATTAATGCGTGTCACATATCAGTTTGCAAACAATGTAAAAAAAAATTATTGGGTTAATAAAGCCGAATACAAACATGGTCTCTTTTTTGCTTTCTTGAGTAAGGCAGATCAGAAACGCAGGTGTCTCAGCGTAGCTCAGTGCTTTGTGTGGTGGAGGGGCAGCCAGAAAATACAGAGCGTAGGAGTTGGTAATCTTCTCTAGTTGTGCCATGATTTGCTCAGTGTTCTGTCACTCATGGGGACACTACATCACCACAAAATCTACAGGGAGAGGTAGAAAGTTCAAGCCCCTTGGGTGCTGCCATAAATTTACATTAAAAGTGCCCATCCAAGAAGACTCAAGGTCATTGGCCACAGATAAGATGACGTAAAATCACATTATATCTACCGTAGCTTTGATTGGACTGATAAAAATCAACATCATACTTTAAAAATCTTAGCTAGCAAACTAGACAAGCAGTCATCATCATGAATCAAGTCGACAATCTACTGGCAAATCCTTTTCAATTCTTGTCATATGAAGATAAATTATAGATAAAACGTATCGGTGCTCATCATCCGTTGGACATAAACATTACACAGAAAGTTGGAAATCGCAAATTCAAGAATGAGTGGTTTGGAAGGAATCAGTGGCTAACTGCAAGTGTTGCAAAGCAATCACTAGCCTTCTATTCGGTGGAGAGGTTGTGTGGTCCAAGTCTGGGTTTAGAGTCTTTTTTTCAAGCTTAAACAGATAAACAGTCACACGCAACACAATAGGCAAGAAAAAGTTGAATACATTGTCCATGCTGTCAATTCAGAATTACTTCTGCCGCGTTCAAAACAACTGGAAACTCGGAACTGGGAAATCTCAGACTTTAGTGAGTTCAAGGCAACTGGGAACTCTGAAAAAAAACAAGCTCCGACTGGGAAAATACGTTTTGAACGGTCATCCAACTCGGAATTCCAAGTCGGGAGCTCCGACCTGAAGATCACTGACGTCATGATTCAACCTTGTTTTTTTCTGAGTTCCCAGTTGTCTTGAAAGCACCATAAATCCAGAGAATGCCAGACAAAATTTGTCCACAAGAAGGATCCCCGTGCCACCTTCCTGTTCAAGTGAGCACAGCACAACAGTGAGCCCAAAAATGTCTTGTATGCTGCTGCATAAATGAAGTAATATGCCAGGGAGATATGTATACTGTAGCTAAGAAAGTAATACTAAGTGTATGTTGTGTTTTAAGCTGTTAGCAGCCCATGTGCCTCACACTAATAACTTGGTCCCTTTCCCCCTCATAACTTAGCCTACTGTTCTGACTTGGTGGTGCACATGTAGCATATAGCCTGTTTTAGAGAGATGTAATCATTTAACATTTTAAGAGCTTTCATTGTCTACTTATACAGTATGCACCCTCATAGATAGATATTATCCTGACCAACTTGCCCTCCAAATACACCTCTGCTGTTTTCAATCAGGATCTCAGCGATCACTGCCTCATTGCCTGCATCCGCTATGGGTCCGCGGTCAAACGACCACCCCTCATCACTGTCAAACGCTCCCTAGAACACTTCTGCTAGCAGGCCTTTCTAATCAACCTGGCTCAGGTATCCTGAAAGGATATTGACCTCATCCCGTCAGTCGAGGATGCCTGGTCGTTCTTTAAAAGTAATTTCCTCACCATCTTAAATACGCATGCCCCTTTCAAAAAATGTAAAACTAAGAACAGATATAGCCCTTGCTTCACTCCAGACCTGACTGCCCTTGACCAGCACAAAAACATCCTGTGGCGGACTGCAATAGCATCGAATAGTCCCCGAGATATGCAACTGTTCAGGGAAGTCAGGTACCATTACACACAGTCAGTCAGGAAAGCAAAGGCTAGCTTTTTCAAACAGAAATTTGCATCCTGTAGCTCTAAATCCCAAAAGTTTTGGGACACTGTAAAGTCCATGGAGAACAAGAGCACCTCCTCCCAGATGGCCACTGCACTGAGGCTAGGCGACACGGTCACCACCGATAAATCCATGATAATCGAAAATGTAAATAAACATTTCTCTACGGCTGGCCATGCTTTCCTCCTGGCTACCCCAACCCCGACCAACAGCTCCGCACCCCTCGCAGCTACTTGAACGAGCCTCCCCAGTTTCCCCTTCACCCAAATCCAGATTGCAGATGTTCTGAAAGAGCTGCAAAACCTGGACCCGTACAAATCAGCTGGGCTAGACAATCTGGACCCTCTCTTTCAAAAATGATCCACCGCCATTGTTGCAATCTCTATGCAACCTCTCTTTCATTTCGTCCGAGATCCCTAAAGATTGGAAAGATGCCGCTATCATCCCCCTCTTCAAAGGCGGTGAAACTCTAGACACAAACTGTTATCCATCCTGCCCTGCCTTTCTAAAGTCTTTGAAAGCCAAGTTAATAAACAGATCACTGACCATTTCGAATCCCACCGTAACTTCTCTGCTGTGCAATCCGGTTTCCGAGCTGGTCACGGGTGCACCTCAGCCACGCTCAAGGTACTAAACGATATCATAACCGCCATCGATAAAAGACAGTACTGTGCAGCCGTCTTCATCGACCTGGCCAAGGCTTTCGACTCTGTCAATCACCGTATTCTTATTGGCAGACTCAATAGCCTTGGTTTCTCAAATGACTGCCTCGCCTGGTTCACCAACTACTTCGCAGATAGAGTTCAGTGTGTAAAATCAGAGGGCCTGTTGTCCGGACCTCTGGCAGTCTCTATGGGGGTACCACAGGGTTCAATTCTCGGGCCGACTACTCTTTTCTCTGTATATATCAACGATGTCGCTCTTGCTGCGGGTGATTCCCTGATCCACCTCTACGCAGACAACACCATTCTGTATACATCTGGCCCTTCTTTGGACACTGTGTTAACTAACCTCCAAACGAGCTTCAATGCCATACAACACTCCTTCCGTGGCCTCCAACTGCTCTTAAACGCTAGCAAAACCAAATGCATGCTTTTCAACCGTTCTCTGCCCGCACCCGCCTGCCCGACTAGCATCACTACTCTGGACGGTTCTGACCTAGAATATGTGGACAACTACAAATACCTAGGTGTCTGGCTAGACTGTAAACTCTCCTTCCAGACTCATATCAAACATCTCCAATCCAAAATCAAATCTAGAATCGTCTTTCTATTTCGCACACAAAGCCTCCTTCACTCACGCCGCCAAACTTACCCTAGTAAAACTGACTATCCTACCGATCCTCGACTTCGGCGATGTCATCTACAAAATAGCTTCCAATACTCTACTCAGCAAATTGGATGCAGTCTATCACAGTGCCATCCGTTTTGTTACCAAAGCTCCTTATACCACCCACCACTGCGACCTGTTTGCTCTAGTCGGCTGGCCCTCGCTACATATTCGTCGCCAGACCCACTGGCTCCAGGTCATCTACAAGTCTATGCTAGGTAAAGCTCCGCCTTATCTCAGCTCACTGGTCACGATAACAACACCCACCCGTAGCACGCGCGCCAACAGGTATATCTCACTGGTCATCCCCAAAGCCAACACCTCCTTTGGCCGCCTTTCCTTCCAGTTCTCTGCTGCCAGTGACTGGAACGAATTGCAAAAATCACTGAAGCTGGAGACTTACATTTCCCTCACTAACTTTAAACATCAGCTATCTGAGCAGCTAACCGATCGCTGCAGCTGTACATAGTCCATCTGTAAATAGCCCACCCAATCTACCTACCTCATCCCCATATTGTTTTTATTTACTTTGCTGCTCTTTTGCACACCAATATCACTACTTACACACCATCATCTGCTCATCATCATCTGCTCATCTATCACTCCAGTGTTAATCTGCTAAATTGTAATTACTTTGCTACTATGGCCTATTTATTGCCATACCTCCTCATGCTATTTGCACACACTGTATATAGACTTTCTTTTTTTTCTATTGTGTTATTGACGGTACGCTTGTTTATTCCATGTGTAACTCTGTGTTGTTGTTTCTGTCTCACTGCTTTGCTTTATCTTGGCCAGGTCGCAGTTGTAAATGAGAACTTGTTCTCAACTAGCTTACCTGGTTAAATAAAGGTTAAATATTTTTTTTTAAATAAATAAAATGTATCTTACAGTTCTGACTTGGTGTACAGGGAGAATACTGTAAGAACGGCCCATGTTCTGAATTCTTTGGCTCTACATTTCAAAAGTGCTGAACAAATAGTTATGTTGATTACATCCGTCTTAGCTCACTCATTAATGTCTTAATCGATATTAAGGATTGCCTCTTATCCGCTTATCGTTCCCTTATGCCATAGTTTGTACATATCAATTGTCAGTAGAAACTACATTTGTTTAAACAAGTCAGCCATATCAGCATGTTGTTTAAAAAGGCAGTCAATTAGGCTGAATTAACTGTTGCTGCCAGACAAGGCACTGCTGATAGCCAGGTGTAGCAGTGGTAAGGATTCATTCCATGGTGCTGAAAGGAAGGCTCTGCTATTGGGACAGCTTCATGTCGGCCCTAACAGTTTTTGTGGCACCGCTTGTTACCATTACAGTGGAATGAATGTATTGTTAGTGTTGTCTTGTGTTGTGTAGTGGCTTTACTGGCATGCATCAAAAACATTTTGGGGGAATTTGCCACACCAAGATTAACATGCTAAAATCGCCACTGAGCCTACTGTCCAAACTCCAGCCACTTGCATTGCTTAGCCTGAGCATTATCATTGCATTTTCAGTCATGCAATATCAATACTATACCACATATCATCATGTTTACCTCTGGTGTAATGGTGATGGGTATTTACCATAGAGAATGATTGAGGCTTTTAGTGGCCAAAAGGTCGTATTAACACAGGCAGTGCCATAGAGCTCGCCAGCTTGTAGTCCTCAAAAACAGAAATGAGTTGCCCCAGATTCCTTGAGCAATTTCTATTGGGAAAATGAATAGTAACCTTTCGGTTACTAGCCCAATGCTCTAACCACTAGGCTACCTGCCACCCCCTATCTCTCTCTAATGTGGTCAACTGGGTGGGACTGGTGACCCTGGTGACCCACCTGGTGACCCTGTTGGAGTCATGTTCAACCAGATCATCAGGAGGGATAAGTCAACCTTGAAGAAGAAAATTCACTATTTCAAAATGGAGATTTCCTCAATGGCGCTGCCCATGCTGTCACAGACTCTATAACTGCACAGATACAAAGACGAGTCCTCTATCTATCTCTATGGTTTTTACTGCAGTCCCCCTGAAGTCCCTTGACACTACAACTTTATTGTCAAATTTGCATAGGAAATGTGTATTTTTGCTGTCTTATGTTATTTTCCAACACCCGGGGCTGTGAAGGAGTTAATTAAAACAGAAAGAAAAACTGAAAACTCTCTCTGTGGTTGTCCTCTCCTCATAATAGGACAGCAAACATTATCTGTGTGCATATGTTTGTTTGACTCTCACTGTCTGTTTTGATGTTGTGTAACATTCTCTCTCACTCTCTCTCTCGCTCTCTCAACTGTGTCTCTCTCTCTCAACTGTGTCTCTCTCTCAACTGTGTCTGCAGAGGTTTATCATAGTTTCTCAGAAAGGCTGATGCTCATTTTGCTGCCTCTACATTTACAAAAGGAAGTGAGACATGCCTTGGGGGTATTGTTGTCGGTCTCTGAGCCTTGCTTTTTAAAGTTTGTGTGCATTAAAGAAAGCACCTGGCTGAGTTTAATGGAAGTTCTGTCTTAAACAGCAAGAAAAAAGGGGCTCCTTTTTGTATCAAAGATTTTGCAAGTGTTCTGTCTAAAGTGTGTGTATGCGTGTGCATGCATGGATGTGTCAGGGTGTGTGCATGTATTGGCATACATACAGTTGAAGTTGGAAGTTTACATGTACCTTAGCCATATACATTTAAACTCAGATTTTTTTTACAATTCCTGACATTTAATCCTAGTAAAAATTCCCTGTCTTAGGTCAGTTAGGATCACCACTTTATTTTAAGAATGTGAAATGTCAGAATAATAGTAGAGAATGATTTATTTCAGATTTGATTTCTTTCACATTCCCAGTGGGTCAGAAGTTTACATACACTCAATTAGTATTTGGTAGCATTGCCTTTAAATTGTTTAACTTGTGTCAAACGTTTCAGGTAGCATTCCACAAGATTCCCACAATAAGTTGGGTGAATTTGGGCCCACTCCACCTGACAGAGCTGGTGTAACTGAGTCAGGTTTGTAGGCCTCCTTGCTTGCACACACTTTTTCAGTTCTGCCCACACATTTTCTATGGGATTGAGGTCAGGGCTTTGTGATGGCCACTCCAATACCTTGACTTTGCTGTCCTTAAGCCATTTTGCCACAACTTTGCAAGTATGCTTGGGGTCATTGTCCATTTGGAAGACCCATTTGCGGCCAAGCTTTAACTTCCTGACGGATGTCTTGAGATTTTGCTTCAATATTTTCACATAATTGTCCTGCCTCATGATGCCATTTATTTTGTGAAGTGCACCAGACCCTCCTGCAGCAAAGCACCCCCACAACATGATGCTGCCACCCCTGTGCTTCACAGTTGTGATGGTGTTCTTTGGCTTGCAAGCCTCCCCCTTTTTCCTCTAAACATAACGATGGTCATTATGGCCAAACAGTTCTATTTGTGTTTAATCAGACCAGAGGACATTTCTCCAAAAAGTACGATCTTTGTCCCCATGTGCAGTTGCAAACCGTAGTCTGGCATTTTTATGGCGGTTTTGGAGCAGTGGCTTCTTCCTTGCTGAGCGGCCTTTCAGGTTATGTCGATATAGGACTTTTTTTTACTGTGGATAGAGATACTTTTGTACCTGTTTCCTCCAGAATCTTCACAAGGTCTTTTGCTGTTGTTCTGGGATTTATTTGCACTTTTCGCACCAAAGTACGTTCATCTCTAGGAGACAGAACACTTCTCCTTCCTGAGCGGTATGACGGCTGCGTGGTCCCATGGTGTTTAAACTTGCGTACTATTGTTTGTACAGATGAACGTGGTACCTTCAGGCGTTTGGAAATTGCTCCCAAGGATGAACCAGACTTGTGGAGGTCTACAAAAGGATGAACCAGACTTGTGGAGGTCTAACATTTTTTTCTGAAGTCTTGGCTGATTTCTTTTGATTTTCCCATGATGTCAAGCTAAGAGGCACTGAGTTTGAAGGTAGGCCTTGAAATACATCCACAGGTACACCTCCAATTAACTCAAATGATGTCAATTAGCCTATCAGAAGCTTCTAAAGCCATGACATAATTTTCTGGAATTTTCCAAGCTGTTTTAAAGGCAGTCAACTTAGTGTATGTAAACGTCTGACGCACTGGAATTGTGATACAGTGAAATAATCTGTCTGTAAACAATTGTTGGAAAAATTACATGTGTCATGCACAAAGTATATGTCCTAACTGCCAAAACTATAGTTTGTTAACAAGAAATTTGAGAAGGGGTTGAAAAACAAGTTTTAATGACTCCAACCTAAATGTATGTAAACTTCCGACATCCACTGTACCTGATGTGTGTGATTAATGTGAGTGATTTGTCTCAGTTGTAGGCCTACCCAGTAACTGCAGACATAAAAATTCTATTGAACTACAACTTACTTTTGACAGAAGTCTTCCTGTAGGAGACAGAAAGAAAAAGGATAGCTGTTGAGAATCAGACAGCAGTGCAGCTCTGCACAATACTCCCCACACTGGGGATGGTAACAGTCAGCACTCAGGGATCTCTACACAAGACTACATCAGAGAAACTCATAATGGCTGCATGGTTTTTATTTACAAGATGCAGTATGTACAAAAGTTCATAGAAAAAAACAACAACATTAATTGAAGACCAGCAGACAAACAAAAAAATATTCACATTCCACTGCATTGTAAACATCATATGAATTTGATCAGAAATATTGGACAATAATTTATGTGCTGTAGCTTGCTCAATATAAAACACTTGTTAGTGTTTAGTTAGCTTGCGAAGAATATGTTTTTTTATACATATGGCTATGTTGTATGGGTATGTTGTATAGGTACGTAACGGTTTCTTATAGCTATAATAATAGAACTCTGGTGTGCAGACAGTAAATTAAAAGGTTGTTATTCTATACATAATCTTGACTTCAGTTGTACTTTCAGTGCAACAATTACGTGTGCATGTCAATCACTTGATTGACAAAGCTTACTGCATTAGAACAGCTAGAATGGACAGATTGAGAAGAAAAAGCCAACCAGTGCTCCAAAACACATTGCAAAAAGAAAAGGATGTATTCGTTCAAAAGCAGGGAATCTTTTTAATTTTATTTCTTGCATTTTGTGTGCGCCATTGAAGAGATCCCCTTCAGTAACTATAGCAACCGCTCCACAGTAGCATCCACAGTAGCAGTCCACATAACAGGAGGCTCCAATGTAAGCCGTCATTGTAAATAAGAATTTGTTCTTAACTGACTTGCCTAGTTAAATAAAGGTTTAAAAAAAACAAAGACCCAGAAAGAACTAATAGGAGCCCACCTTTGGATGTTGGGCTCCTATTGGTTGGTGGAGGTGTGTGTAACCTCATCCCTGTTTCCCCTTCATTCTCCCTGTGAACTGCTCGTGTGGTTAATAACCTCACTTTTTTACTTTCCAAAGCTGCCCTTTCTTCCTCCCCAGCAGGAGAGGCCAGAGTGGGGAAGGGACAAGTGTACACCGGGATCGAGCACCCCAGCTCCAGCCATTTGGAGAAAACAGATGAAGTGAAGTTGAGAAGTTTCTCTGGAGAGGAGGAGACGGAGGGAAGAACTGAAGGGTCAGGATCCTCAAATCTCTGTGAGAGAGGGATGTGATAAGGGAGGAGAGGAAAGGTGGATAATGGAGGAGAGGAGTTGTTATTAAACAAACATACAGTGCAAGCACTGTCATTGATTGATAGCCGTTTCTCTGGGGAGTTAACCTCTGTGGTATACATTGCGTACATTATAGGTGACCTGAACAGGAAAACTATGCACTGGTTATAGCATAGTCAAGCCACATGGTCAGGAAAAAAAACTTTATTCTCCCCCGTTTTATCCCTTTTCTGTCATTTTTTGACTATAACAACAAGGCATCTTTATAGTGTTTTGTTGCATTTGCAGGGGCACAGTTATGTTTTATTTTTACACGTCTTAGTCCAAAATGTTTAAGGCTGCTGCGTCTCTTTTGAGTACATGCTGCTACTTGTTCAACCCCTCTGGCAACCTACAGTACACTCTCTCTTTCCAAAACAGTTCATATAGACTACTAGAGTCACAGCCTCTGGAAATAGTTTGGGGAAGACAGTTTTACCAGCAATACAGACAGCTATATTGTTTCGCTAATACTTGACTAGTAAAGGACCAATGCACTACTTTAGTAGGAGGGAGGGAGGGAGGGGGGGGGGGGGTGCTGCACCCATACTTCCCGCGACAATGACTAGAGTATGTCCACGACATTGTAAAGTTATACCTACCTCTCTTGTCATACCCCTGTCATCCAGGGCTTGTATAAGGTTGGAGATGAATTCGAAGCTATGGTGCTCTGGCCACAGCTGGCTGCGGAGCTGGAGCCAGGAGTCAGAGAGAACAGTCGCAGCTCCGAACACACAACACTGGAGGGACAGCCGAGGCAGAAGTAGGATTTTAGACACAGAGGTTACGCTGATGATTTGAATAGACGGCGCACCACACAGAGCTGATCATCATTGTGCTAATCAGAGGTTATTGATTATCCTGCCCAGTAACGCTGACATCAACACAAATTTAGACTTCAGAGTACTGGAACCAGTGGAGGCTGCCGAGGGGAGGACGGCTCATAATAATGTTTGGAAGAGAGCGAATTGAATGGCGCCAAACACATGGAAAACCAGTGTTTGATACTGTATATTTGATACCATTCCACAAACTCCGCTCCAGCCATTACCATGAGCCGGTCCTCCCGCATTGCTCAACAGAGAATCAGAATGAAGGATTTAATGATAGACAGCAGATACACTAAGTGTGACATGTTTGTTTAAAACACGAGAATAAATAATTTACTAAAATGGTGTCATTTAATCAATAGATAGTGCCTCACCGGATCAGTGTTGCACAGCAGGTTGACATTGTAGTGGTGGGAAATCCAATAGTCTTTAGGGAACACCTTACGCTTGGAGGAAAAAACTGGTTCAGGAATTACAGTATACACAAGAGTATCTATGCCAATAGACAAAACATCGAATTGATAAAACATGTAACCACTAGGAAGTGAAAGCATATTTGTTTAAACCACTGTCATTACTCAGGGTGCATGCAGGTACAAAAGGATAGCCACAACGTTCAACTCACAAATCCAGCGTGGTCTGAGTTAAGGGTGGTTTGAAGATTCTTGACAACCTCCCTCAAAAAGTCATCACATCCACTACCTTGGAGTGTCAATATTGATAGCAACAGTAAAACTGTGTGAGAGAGATCGAAGTATAGAGAGATAGTGAGATGCAGCAGGTTAATGGATGGAACATTTCTGTGTCTTGCCCATGTGGTTCCAGCCACATGCTTAATGAGAAACATCATGACTTCATGTTGACTTACGAAAATTAACTACAAACCTAAATTACAGAACCACTATATGAATTACAGTACAATTGTAACGTGGTCAAATTAATCAAACAAATACAAATCCACGAATCAATCAATTAACATTTGCATACTCTGAATTGATGTAATCACTGAATTCCTCTTACCTGATCGTGACATCCTTTTATCTTCATGAGAAAGGCCACTTCTCCATTTCTGTGGTTGAAAGCATGCAATAAGCATGCAGATTAAATAAATCCTCTGGTCTGACTAGGCAAAGTTTCCTCAGCGGTTACTTCAAGTGTGTGACACAGAGAGAGAGAGAGAGAGCTATGAGTCTTTTCTTTTTCCTCTACTGTTGAGACTCCAGCTTAGTTGACCTCTTTTTTAGAATTCCTCCTTTTGTCTCCCTGGTACTTTCCAAATCTCCTCACCCCCTTCTCTCTCTCACGCAATCTGCACTGCGCTCTCACTTTGGATTTCCCGACCTCTCAGGCTGTCAAGCTGCAGCCTTTCCCTTTCCTTCTCTCTCTCTCTCCTTTCCCTTTCCCTTTCCCTGTTGACCCAGTATATTACAGACCTCACTCTCTGCGCACCCTTTAAATGGCTAATGGACAGAGTGAGAGAAACAGACCCGCTATCTCTCTCTCGCCCTCTGGGCAGTCTGTCTGTGTGAGCTCAGACAGAGGCTAGCCTGAAAGGGAAAGTGCTTGATATCTGCTCCCTGTAAATCTCTCAGCCCCTCCCACCACCAGTCATTTCACTTCCCTATTGACTGACCAAGCCCCCTCTCCCTCTTAATTCAATTCAATGGGCTTTATTGGCATGGGAAACATATGTTTACATTGTCAGAGCAAGTGAAATAGATAAACAAAAGTGAAATAAAAAATAAACAGTAAACATTACACTCACAAAATTTCCTCTCTCACTTTCTCTCTGCCCCCCCCCACCCCAAACAAGGCCTCAGAAGGCTTAAGTCATGCCATATGTTTTCAATCCACCTCCCACACCCATGAGCTTGTGTACATGCCTCCTTGTCTCCAGTGAGCCAGTTAGTAATACTCATCCTGTTGAGTCACCACACAGAGGGAATCTCATAAATCCAGAATTATCTTGTATTTTTTTTAGGCTAAAAGGATTGCAACACTGACTGACATACGCTGCAAGTCATTCAAGTGTGCAAGCTTAGATACTTCCTCACATTTGACTTTTTGTTATGACAAACTAGTATTGAGAAAGTGAGTGGGGATCAGAAGTAGATCAATTAGTACATTGTCATGTTCAAGTCTTACATAGTAATTGTTGTAGTACTACTTCTTGTGTCACTTCCATTTTGAACATGGGCCAAGAGAAACAGTGAATGTTCCAGAGATCCAAAGGGAAAAGGAAGACAGAGTTCTGCAGTCCAACAGACCAACATTCTTCAGCCTCCCAGAGGCACCATCAGTCCTAACTCTTTTCACCTTGGTCCTCTGCATAGGGCAGTAGGATGATCCATGATCCCTCAGGTCAGTTTAGCATATTCTTCCTTTATGGTTCAGGTTAAGAAGTGGGAAGGATAAGATGGTCTGAGATCTGCGTGTAAGAGCTTCTACCCAGAGTGCCCTCTGTAATTATTGAGACAGCGAAACATTTTTTAAAATTATTTTGGTTCTGTACTCCAGCACTTTGGATTTGAAATTATACAATGACTATGAGGTTAAAGTGCAGACTGGCAGCTTTAATTTCAAGGTATTTTCCTCCATATCGGGTGAACAGTTTAGAAATGATAGCACTTTTTTGTACATAGTCCCTTCATTTTAGGGGACCAAAAGTATTGGGACAAATTCACTTATATGTGTATTAAAGTAGTCAAAAGTGTAGTACTTGGCCCCATATACATAGCACGCAATGATTACATCAAGCTTGTGACTTGGAGTCACTTTTATTGTAAATAAGAATATAACATGTTTCTAAACACTTCTACATTAATGTGGATGCTACCATGATTACGGATAGTCCTGAATTAATCGTAAATAATGATGGACAAAGTTACAGACTCAAAAATATCATACCCCCCAAAAATGCTAACCTCTCACCATTACAACAACATGGGAGGTTAGCATTTTTGGGGGGTATGATATTTTTGAGTCTGTAACTTTGTTTTGTCTACTCTACTATATTATAAGACCTAACGTTCCACCAGCGGGCTGGCCTACAGTTTACAATATCAAATCAAACCTTGACTGGGTCATGTGTAACCAACTGTATTTCTTTGTTCTGTGTTGAAAACACACTTTAAGTAAGTATGATTCACTGGTACATACCATTTATAAAAATAAAATAAATAAAAACAAGCTCTCAAATTTCTCCCACTATTTTTAAGAACTATAATATAAGTAGAAATACACACAAAAATGTATGTTATAATATGCACAATCATTATATACAGTACTTGTCAAAAGTTTGGACACCTACTCATTTCAGTTTTCTTCTTAATTTTTACTATTATCTACCTTGTAGAATAATAGTGAAGACATCAAAACTATGAAATAACACATATGGAATCCTGTAGTAACCAAAAAAAGTGTTAAACAAATCAAAATATATTTTATATTTGAGATTCTTCAAAGTAGCCACCCTTTGCTTTATTGACAACTTTGCACACATACTCTTGGCATTCTCTCAACTGGCTTCTTGAGGTTGTCACCTGGAATGCATTTCAATTAACAGGTGTGCCATGTTAAAAGTTAATTTGTGGAATTTCTTTCCTTCTTAATGCGTTTGAGCCAATCAGTTGTGTTGTGACAAGTTAGGGGTGGTACTTGGTAAAATACAAAGTCCATATTATGACAAGAACAGCTCAAGTAAGCAAAGAGAAATGACAGTCCATCATTACTTTAAAACATGAAGGTCAGTCAATCCAGAAAATGTCAATAACTTTGAAAGTTTCTTCAAGTGCAGTCGCAAAAACCATCAAGCGCTATGATGAAACTGGCTCTCATGAGGAACGCCACAGGCAAGGAAGACCCAGAGTTACCTCTGCTGCAGAGGATAAGTTCATTAGAGGTACCAGCCTCAGAAATTGGCAACTAACTTCACCTCAGATTGCACCTCACAGTTCAAGTAACAGACACATCTCAACATCAACTGTTCAGAGGAGACTGCGTGAATCAGGCCTTCACGGTCAAATTACTGTAATGAAACCACTACTAAAGGACACCTATAAGAAGAAGAGACTTGCTTGGGCCAAGAAACACAATCAATGGACATTAGACTTGTGGAAATCTGTACTTTGGTCTGATGATTCCAGATTTGAGATTCTTGGTTCCAACCGCCGTGTCTTTGTAAGAATTTAAGGCACACTTAACCAGCATGGCTACCACAGCATTCAACAGCGATATGCCATCCCATCTGGTTTGCGCTTAGTGGGACTATCATTTGTTTTTCAACAGGAAAATGACCCAAAACACACCTCCATGCTGTGTAAGGGATATTTGACCAAGAAGGAGAGTGATGGAGTGCTGCATCAGATGATCAGGCCTCCAATACCCCGACCTCAACCCAATTGAGATGGTTTGGGATGAGTTGGACCGCAGAGTGAAGGAAAAGCAGCCAACAAGTGCTCACCATATGTGGGAACTCCTTCAAGACTGTCGGAAAAACATTCCAGGTGAAGCTGGTTGAGAGAATGCCAAGAGTGTGCAAATCTGTTATCAAGGCAAAGGGTGGCCACTTTGAAGAATCTAAAATCTATATTTCATAATAAAGAAAAACCCTTGAATGAGTAGGTGTGTCCAAACGTTTGAGTGGTACTGTACATACGAGGTAAAAATAATAAAAACAAAGCCTCGTGCCAGTGGATTTTATAAGTCTGCAGAATTCACCAAAAGTCTTTCGAAAGGGATCAAATAACTGTGAAAACAACAATTTAGTTTTAATAATGAGTTATTAGCTCATCAGTGAAGAAGCCCCCTGCTGATGTGGTAGTGTACAACACAATGATATGTTGAGGGACTGAGAGCTCGTTATGCAAGGGTTTTGCGTGTCACCCGAAGACCTAGAACTGTTGTTTTACACCACTTGAGGTCTCTTGGCTGACAGCCACTCATTGTAAAAAAAAGCATGTGAGAGGGAACTGGCAAAGGACACAAGTTTTTTCCCCTCCACTCTTTTTCTTCTCCCATCTTTCTTTGATTTAATGATTCACCAAAAGATGGTGCCAGTTAGGAAAAAGGATGAATGCCACACCAATATTTCAGTTTCAGCTCAAGCAGTTATTTTATTTGAATATCTCTGTACAATGTGTTAACAAACTATTGAAATTTTTATAATAAGTCAGACATAAAATTGTGGATAGTGTTCCTATAATAATTCCCTTTGATTAATAAAAAAAAAGATACATTATGTAAAACGTAATAAGTATCTGAATAAATTATTAATTTAAAACTGACCCATGAAGAGGCTTTTTGTTCTTTATGGTGAAGGATGGGTTTTAATCAAGTCAGCACCTGGACACACACATATCCCTTAGTCAGTCTATCTGTCATTACTCACTCAATTCACACTCGTTTTCTTTCCCTTTCTCTCTGTCTGTCCAAATACAGTAGTAGATACACGCAGAGGGTGCTGGAAGGAGGAGCTAATCGACGGGCTCATTGTAATGGCTGGAAAGGTATAAATGGAACGGTGTCAAACACATCAAACATATGGAAATCACGTTTGATTCTGTTCCATTTATTCCATTCCAGCAATTACAATGAGCCCACCCTAAGATACCTCCGCCTACCAGCCTCCTATACTGAGATACAGTATATTTCACTCCAGCTGTATGGTCTCTCCCGCTACCTCTCATCTTCTCCTCCACTGCTCTCTCACTGGCTAAGGGGCCTCTCCCCTCCTCTGACAGCGGTCATCAGATGGCTCTTGTAGGTCTTGCTGAGTCCCGTCATCCAGAACTTGAGCAGCCTGACGTTGTCCTCCTCCCCAGGCCCCGTGGCACCCAGCAGGGCCAACACCTTCTGGGTGTCCTCCCTCCCACGCCCATCTACCTTGGAGAACTTAAACAGCACCTTCACTTTACTAAGGAATTGAAGGGATAGAGAGGGGGGGGGGGGTGTTAAGGGGAGGATGGGTATGGATAGAAGTGGGAGGGAGAGGAGTTATTGGAATTTCCCAATGATTCTGGTCTACATTAAGCATTCCACATCATCCTGTACTGCACAGCCAATGTAACCAGGCTGGGGCTTTGGGGGGGTTTCATAGGGGGACTTGTTTGACTCTTTAATTTGACTCTTTAATGCCACTATCTACAGTTGCATACCTACATACCTCTGTTTAGAAAAAGCCAAAGAAATGAAACTTCAAAGTTTAGGGAAATTCCCTGCTTATCAGAGGGGTTGTTGTTACTCACTTCATCCACTCCTCCTTCAGACACAGCAGACAGTGAGAGACCACGTCCACTGACAGGTTCTCATTGGACAACGCCACCTCGATCTTATTCAACAACGTGGGACCTGAGAGAGGGGTGGGGGGAAGAGAGAGAGGAATAAAGAGCAAGGGAGGGGGGGGGGGTGATAGGGGTGAAGAGAGACAGGGGTGAAGAGAGACAGGGAGAGAGCACGAGAGATGCAGGTCAATAGATTGAAACTGGAAAGTTAACGGAGGGAAATTTCACACGACGAATTGCATCTCTTTGACCTTTGCCATGATTGTTAACAACTAGAGATGTTTTGAAGAAGACATGTATAATGTATACCTTCATGTTGATGATGTATACAGTATATTGTCCAGATGGGGTATACCCTCACCTTTATCTGTAGGCTGTGAGTTGGTACTGCTGATGTTGAACTGGTAGAGTGAGAGGATGTCTTCACCACAAGCAGCAGAGTACAGAGAGCCCCTCTCCACACTGACCACATCCACCAACACTGAGAACTCTGGGAAGGGACACAACAAGATGGACATATTAGGATTCGAAACCTTATGAAAACCTTTTATTTGTTATTTGTTCTGTTAACACTTATAACTAATATCATTATCATACAGTATTTTATTATTAGCATATTACTATCATATGTAATAGTGATTATAAGCAGACCTTCAAATAAAGCAGTAACCACAGTGATGTATTCTGGGTTTGTGTACCTGAGGAGCTGACGTGTGTGGGGATGGGCACGTCAGGGCTGAGGCCCAGGAAGTTACATCGGTATGCTTCCTCATACTGGGCGCTGTACGTCACAGAGCGGACACAGCCCACCGGTAGCAAGGTCTGATGGGATATATACCAAACCGTGTGATTAGCGATGAATGTTAGGAGGAATATTCTTTAAAGGGGGATACGATGAGTAAACTTTTGATTGGCTGACCTTCAGCATGGTGAATGCTGAATGGATGAGCCCTGGGTCAGCCCCTCTCAATATGACCTGATTTCCCATGAGCACGTGCCATGCTAGCTGGCGGAAATCAGTGGTCCCGAGCACCTGTGTACCAATTAGATAACAGATATCATCACAAGGAAACAGACAAGATATGCATTCACAAAATAAGAGGATATTGGTTTCCCTCTATAACCAATTGGTTCACACAGTTGTTTCTTTTGAAACCAAGTGGTTAACAGAATTAAGTATGGCGTATGATGTGCTAGAAATGAAAGTGTTCATGATGTGGTAGGGAGAAAGGCACACCAATGTTTACCTGTCTTAAATGTCTCAAGGACCTGAACTTTGGACCAGGATACCCCTCTGCTATCCCCTCGTCAAACAAGAAGTCTCTGTACAGCTCGCTCTCCGATTGGTGGCACTGGGGTCTAGCTCCGCCCCCGTCTGCTCCTTCCCAGCAACTCATTTCCTCCTCTTGCTCTGAGAAGACAACAGGACATTGTTAAAAAGACATACAAAACACCCAATAATCGGGACTTATCCCAAGATATATACTGTTATTTTATTTAAATTGATTTAGCCAGGATAGTGAACAAAGTAACAATTGCAACTATTTTCCTGATTGGAAGTATTCAAGTGTCGTAGCGACTTGCAATATCAGAGCTGAACAGGGGGGAGCAATGGAAACATTTTTGTCCCAAAAATGGTAATCAGAATGGAATTTGTGTGATATGGTTGAGTGAGTCACATCGTAGCTCTCTGTCCTCATGGGCTAACCGTGTTAATCACACGTTTACTGTAGATACGGACTCCTGTCCAACTCTGACACACTGGGCAAACACATGACTTCTCATGATAATGCTGTCAGGAATGCTTTACCCAGATATCAGATTACACCCTTTTTATTTACTTCTTTTAACTTGAGCCATATGGGGTAATATGTCTCTCTGACTAGTGTTAAACTGGTCTCACGGTGTCTCCCACCTCTAGAGTTATCCTGTCTGTCTGCCCGTCTGTCTCTCTATGAGCACCAGCGTGTATCTGTCTAACCGTTTAACATTCGGGCGACCTGTCTGTCTCTCTATGAGCACCAGCCCATACCTGTCTGTCTCTCTACGAGCACCAGCACATACCTGTCTGTCTCTCTATGAGCACCAGTGTGTCCCTGTCTGTCTCTTTATGAGCACCAGCACGTACCTGTCTGTCTCTCTATGAGCACCAGCACGTACCTGTCTGTCTCTCTATGAGTACCAGTGTGTACCTGTCTGTCTCTCTATGAGTACCAGTGTGTACCTGTCTGTCTCTCTATGAGCACCAGTGTGTACCTGTCTGTCTCTCTATGAGCACCAGTGTGTACCTGTCTGTCTCTCCATGAGCACCAGCGCGTACCTGTCTGTCTCTCTATGAGTACCAGTGCGTACCTGTCTGTCTCTCTATGAGCACCCGTGCGTACCTGTCTGTCTCTCTATGAGCACCCGTGCGTACCTGTCTGTCTCTCTATGAGCACCCGTGCGTATCTGTCTGTCTCTCTATGAGCACCCGTGCGTACCTGTATGTCTCTCTATAAGAACCAGTGTGTACCTGTCTGTCTCTCTATGAGCACCCATGCGTACCTGTCTGTCTCTCTATAAGAACCAGTGTGTCCTCTGTGGGAGCTCCCTCCAGCAGCTTCTCTGTCAGACGACTACCACAGGCCTTCAGTAACCTGCAGTAGAGGAGAAAACACAAGAGTGTATCAAACAACTGGGATAGACAGATAGAACACTGTACGACTACCCCTGATGTTGACTGTATGTCTGCTATTGTTTAGATTAGTAACCTTAGTGATCGTTAGCAACAGTTAGCTGTCTCACCAGCTGAAGGAGGAGTGTAGGCTGGCCCAGAGGTTGGTGTGCTGGGTGAGGGAGGGCAGGGAGCGGGCCGCGTTACCACTCCTCTGGTGGGGGAAGACAGCAGGAGAGAACACACTGTTCATCCTCACCGCCCTCTGAGGACACACACACTGCTCACTGTCAAACACCTGTAGAGGATAGGGGGAGGGGAGAGAAATTGGAGGGAGAGAAGTCAAACATGGCCCCCCCATTCTGTCTGGTAGTAAGAGTTAGTATTCATGTTTATTTGTCTTATGTTTAATGTTCACGTTATGAATAGTAAGCATGTTTTAATGTGTGTGTATATATCCATGTCCCATACATTTAACATGGTGTGTTAGTCTGTGTGTGTGTCCTTACCTTCAGTGCTGTGCTCTGTAGACTCTGTATAGTGAGTCTGAGGTGGCGCAGCAGGAAGGGCCAGGAGTTGATGAGGTAGATCCTGTCCATGGCTACCATGACGATACTGTACCACCGCTGGAAGCCCCGGGCCAGGCTGTCCTTGATGAAGAATGTGTGAGAGAACACAAAACCATGCTGCTCATCCCCAAAGAAGATAGGACCCTCACGACCTGGACACACCTAGAGAGGCAGGGAGGGAGAGAGGCAGATGAGAGAGGGAGGGTACTGAGGGGAGAACAGACATTAGGGACAGAGCAAATGGAATGGCATCAAACACCTGGAAATCATGTTTGATGTATTTGATACCATTCCACTGACTCCGCTCCCGTCATTACCACAAGCCCGTCCTCCCCAATTAAGGTGCCACCAACCTCCTGTGATATCTATCTATCTATCAGGGGTCTCCAACAGGTAGATCACGCAGTAGCTCACAGCCCACCAATGAGTAGCACGCCAAACAATTCTGAAAGTACATGCAATTTTCCACCGCAAACAAATCTCACAAGTAGACTCAGGCACTGCAAGCTCCCAGCTACTATCTAATCAACGCAACATTTACATTATCCCACCTCTGGTTAGCCACCAGGGCCTAAAGTCACGTTACCCTAAATGTGCAGGTGAACATTTTTGTCTCATCTGTGATATTTTGGTTAAAATAATGAAATTAAACAATTTAATTGCTTCTTACTAGTAATACATTTATTGCTTTACAAACATTAAAAAGCATGTCATCTGTTTGAGTGTTTTAAAATTTTTATAATTATTTATTACAAAAAACACAAGGAAGGGGTAACATTAACGTATTAGGACATGAAGGACAAACACTACAGCATCAAGACACTATCAAATATGCATCAGTCTTTCCGCCACAGAGCCATCCTTATGTGCGAGACTGCGTGTGCATGATAGTGATATAAAATATGTCATAGTTTCCTTTTTCATGATCACAATCTTGTGAAACCCGATCCCGCCAAGATCCCCCCCACAGTTCCCCAATAGCTGTCTCTCAACCATTCGAGACCCCTCCCACAGTCGCCCCCCCGGGGCAAAAAAACAACAATTAATTCCATTCCCCACCCCCAAGAACCCCCCAATGCACCAACAACCAAGAGAATGAACTAAAGAGACAAAAGGAAAAGACAGAAGAAAACAGCAAACAACAATGCAAATTTAAAAAAATTAAAATAATACATTTAAAACAAAAGACATCAAGGACAACTGAAATCATAACAGCAATGCCTACTTTATATGTTTGTGTACATGTCTGGCACTATTACATATACTTTTTTGCCCCACTGTACTTAGTCAGCCACCAATTGTGCAAGTTCTCCCACGTAAAAAGATGAGAGAGGCCTGTAATTTTCATCATAGGTACACTTCAACTAATCTTCAACACTTCAAATCACATTGTAGGATTTTTAATTAATTAATTTGCAAATTATGGTGGAAAATAAGTATTGACCGAGTATGTCTACTTCACCATCAGCCGATTTTATAGGTAAGCTGCAAGGTAATGTAAAAGTTGTATTTTTTAAGGATCCAATACGTAATATTGTACACTTATCATAATTAACTTTTCTCTACTCTCTGGACTAAAACCTATCTAGATCTTTAATGAGACATTGCAGGGATCTAGTTTGCGGACTTAACATAAAACTTGAGTCATCGGCATACATGGACACCTTTGTTTTTAAGCATTGGATTTCTAATCCTCTAATGTTGTTATTGGATCTGATTTTAATAGCTAGCATTTCGATGGAAATACCGAATAGATATGGTGACAGCGGACACCCTTGTTTAACTCCTCTTGACAATTCAAAACTCTCTGAGAAGTAGCCGTTATTTACTATTTTACACCTGGGGTTGCTATACACTATTTTTACCCATTTTATAAGAAAATTACCGAAATTGAAAAAATCCAGGCATTTATAAATAAAATTCAGTCTTACCTTATCAAATGCCTTTTCAAAATCCGCTATAAATACCATTCCTGGCTTCTTATATGTTTCATGATGTTCTATTATTTCTAGTAGTTATCGTATATTATCTCCAATGTATCGTCCATGTAAAAAAACTGTCTGATCAGGATGAACAATACCTGGTAAAACCCTTTTAATTCTGAGTGCTATGCATTTTGCTAGTATTTTTGCATCACAACATTGAAGTGTAAGGGGCCTCCAGTTTTTTTAGATAGACCGGGTCTTTATATTTGCCATCTGGGTCTTGTTTGAATAATAGAGAAATCAGACCTTCCTGCTGAGTACCTGACAGACTACCATTTCTATAGGAGTAGTTAAAATAATCTAACAATGGAGCTTTTAGTATATAAAAAAATACTTGATCTACCTCTACCGGTATGCAATCAAGCCCTTGGGTTTTTCCAGACAAAGGATTTAATAGCCTCAAAAAGTTCTTCCTCTGTAATTTGGCCTTCGCACTGATCTTTCTGTCCATTTGTTAATTTTCCATGTTTTATATTATTTGGAAAGAATTCCTTACCGTAATCTTCATTCAGTGGGAGACAATGAGACGGAAAAGAGAACATCTGCTTAAAATAATTAGCTTCCTCTTTTAAAATATCATTCGGAGAATCATAGATGACGCCGTCTTCAGTAACGAGTTTCTGTAAATAATTTTTGTTAGCGTTCCTGTATTGGAGATTCAGGAAGAATTTTGTGCATTTTTCTCCATATTCCATCCATTGCTTTATTTTTGTAATAGATTACATTAGATCCTTCTTGAATAAGTTCCTCAAGTTCTTTTTGTTTTTCCTCTAACTTATTTTGTATCTCTGTAGTATCATTTTTATTGCTATCTAGGTATTATGAAGGTCAAAACTAGAGCTTTCAAATGTCTGATATTTAGAATTCAAGAAATAGGTTCTAGCAATATTTTGTTTATTCCCTTGCCTGTTTGCCTGTGAGCGAGCCAATGCCACAGATGTTAGAAAATTGAGACAAATTATGTGTGTAACAAATCTGAGTAGGTTAATGTGTATGATATTGGATATGATATAATGAGTGTGTATGATGTCTGTATAAGAGTAAGACTATAATGTGTGATGTCCAAATAAATAATAACTCTGCCAATTGCATGTTTGAGTGTCTATGTGTGTAACATGTAGTGCGTATATCCTTAATATTCATAATTGTAATCCATATCATAGTTGCATCATAATTACCTTTAACATAATTGAAAAACACATCCCAGCATTTCCATAGCAATTGACGTTTCACATGATCATGAAAGAGAACTTGCATTACTCTAGAGATGGCTTCACAACAGTACAAATGTATTCCGTACAATATGTTATTATTCCCCAATGCCCCTATTTTGATATCTTCCCCTTGCTTGTTGTAAACATATATAAACTTGTAGACAAATACATAAAAAGGATAGACAAACAATAAACACATTAAATTATAAAACAGTTCTCGACAACAGAGAGAGAGAAGAGAAGAGAAAAGAGAGTGAGAGAAGAGAGCGAGATCAGGTGTGTGTGTATGTATAAGTCCGTATGTGTAAGCAAGCATGTAGTTGAGTACGTGTGTGTTCATATCCACTTCATAATGTTCAGATATTTTAAACAGCTCCCATAACCTTCTTTTTTTCCGGAAGCTGAAGTCCCTGTAGAATTTAGTACAGCCACGGTGTTATGGAGCTGTCTCGGAATAGCTGTCCATCTATAAAGAGTTTGTCCACAATGATAAAGGCACGCCTACCATCCATCCTTTGTTGTCTTTGTACCGATACAGTCTCTTACGATGTAAATTTACCTCCTTTGGAAATTGGTCATTGAGACCGAATTTGGTCCCTTTAACTTCTCTGGGATATGTGGGACGCTAACGTCCCACTTGGCCAAAAGCCAGTAAAAATGCAGAGCGCCAAATTCAATTCAATTACTATAAAAATCAAACTTTCATGAAATCACACATGAAAGTCACCAAATTAAAGCTACACTTGTTGTGAATCCAACCAACATGTCTGATTTCAAAAAGGATTTACGGTGAATGCACACCTTGCGATTATGTTAGGTCAGTACATAGCCACAGAAAAACACAGCCATTTTCCAGCCAAAGAGAGGAGTAACAAAAAGCAGAAATAGAGATAAAATGAATCACTAACCTTTGATGATCTTCATCAGATGACACTCATAGGACTTCATGTTACACAATACATGTATGTTTTGTTCGGCAAAGTTCATATTTCTATCCATAAATCTGAGTTTAGGCGGGACGCTACTGTCTCACTTGGCCAAAAGCGAGAGAAAATGCAGAGTGCCAAATTCAAATCAATTACTATAAAAATCAAACTTTCATTAAATCACACATGAAAGATACCAAATTAAAGCTACACTGGTTATGAATCCAGCCAACATGTCACAATTCAAATAGGCTTTTCGGCAAAAGCAAACGATGCTATTATCTGTGTTAGCACCATAGTAAACAAAGAGAGAGAAGCATATTTCAACCCTGCAGACGTGACACAAAACGCAGAAATAAGAATATAATTAATGCCTTACCTTTGATGAACTTCTGTTGTTGTCACTCCAATATGTCCCATAAACATCACAAATGGTCCTTTTGTTAGATTAATTCCGTCGATATATATCCAAAATGTCCATTTATTTGGCGCGTTTGATCCAGAAAAAAAACAGGTTCCAACTTGTGAAACGTGACTACAAAATATCTCAAAGGTTACCTGTAAACTTTGTCAAAACATTTCAAACTACTTTCGTAATACAACTTTAGGTATTTTTTAACGTAAATAATCGATAAAATTGAAGACAGGATGATCTGTGTTCAATAAAGGATTAAAACAAATTGTAGCTAGCTTTCTGGTCACGCGCCTCTAACTAACAGGACACTTCCAGTGACCCCCCGTTCAAGATGGCGTACTTCTTCATTACACAAAGGAAAAAACCTCAACCAATTTCTAAAGACTGTTGACATCCAGTGGAAGCGGTAGGAACTGCAAGAAGGTCAATTAGAAATCTGTATTCCCAATGAAAACACATTGAAAAGAGAGTGACCTCAAAATAAGAGTGTTTTCTATCCAAATCTACTCATAATATGCATATCTTATCTTCTGGGGATGAGTAGCTGGCAGTTGAATTTGGGTATGCTTTTCATCCAAACGTGAAAATGCTGCCCCCTATCCTAGAGAAGTTAAGCTCCCTTCCTCTGCTTTTGATCAGCTCCTTTTGTTGGTAGTGTTCAAATTTTGCGATGATCGGTCGGGGACACTTGGTCTTGTCGCTCCGAGCTCCAAGTCTGTGTACTCGGTGGAAAGCCACCTTGTTTAGTCTCTATAGGAAGTTTCAATTACATTAATTCTCTGATCGCGCCCTCTGGATTATTAGAAAAATTAGATTTTCACGTATGCTACGACTTTGTATGTCTAGTAGAGTCTCCTTCATCGCCCTGTTTTCCCTGAGTAGACAATCCATGTTGGAATTGTGTATTTTTACCTTGGCTGTGAGTGTCTTGTTTTCTCTTTGGAGCTTGAGAATTTCACTCTGGCTGAACTCCAAACTCCCCCTCAGCCCTGCTACCTCCTCACACAACTTTTCCATTGTTGCATGGATTCCAGCCAGAGCACTAGCCTCTACCTCAATGATAAGTAAATCGTCCGTGTCTGTAGATGAATCTGTTTTTCTTTTTTTGTCGGGTTAAAGTTATTTTGTGTGGTAGGATCTTTCCACGAAGGGGTATGTTGTTCCTCCATAGCGTAAAGCTGTTGGTACTCGTCAAGTTCCCTCAGGATCTGATTGGTATCCAGATTGGCTCTATACTGCAACCAGTTGTTTTACGAAAAGATAACAATGAGTCTTTCCCACGACGACGACAGGTGTCTGTAATACAGCAAGCTAGCATTCGCGTAATCCACGCAACAACAAAAAAAGGAACACAAACTTGCAGTCCCAGCCGTAAAGGCTAACCGCGTTGTGGAATCCTTAGTAACAAAACTTTAGTTCGGATTAAAATCGCTTTAATGAAAAACTTTAAATGTAAACAACAAACTGAGTGTAGACAGTACAGTGTCCTGTTGCGCGCTCTCTTTTTGAGTGTTTTGTTGGTGTAATGTTAGCGGGGGAAAAATATTTTGTCTGGTAAAAATTCTGAGTGGCTGGTAGATTTTTTTATCTACCTGCCACAGTGGCTGGTGGCCTAAAAAGTAAATGTTATGCCCTGTTGGCTTAAAAAGTAAATGTTATGCTCTGTTGGCTTAAAAAGTAAATGTTATGCTCTGTTGGCTTAAAAAGTAAATGTTATGCCTAGTTGGCGTAAAAAGCCACACCCAATAGCTGCCAATTAATTTCCAGCAATATTGCACCTGTCTGTCTGTGTGGTGCACACACTTGTTCATCACTCCCTGTGTAGCCAGTTGATGTGATAACCATCTCGTGGGTTGATAGAAATACTTCCTCCAAAACCTTCTCAATTAAATGTTAACTGCAAAGTAGGCTTACCTGGCAGAAGTATATCATGAGTAAGTATATCATTTGTATCTATTATTTGGTTATTTGCAAACTTTACCATGAAATGAGCAAAGAACCACCGCTAAACCGGCACATTCCTCACTCCCTAGATGCACGATTAAAAGGGCCAGAGGCGCAAAGTGGAACTACACTCCAAAATAATTAGTTTTTTGTTTTCTTCCAGACCCCCCCAAAATTGTCTTCTGCTGTGATTTAGGCATTGACATGGACCCAGCACATCCAATTTCATTGTTTCTCTATGAACAATTGTAATTTTCAGAGTGAAAATTCAAACTGAGAACATAATTTGGGAATATACAGTTGAAGTTGGAAGTTTAAATACACCTTAGCCAAATACATTTAAACTCAGTTTTTCACAATTCCTGACATTTAATCCTAGTAAAAATTCCATGTCTAAGGTCAGTTAGGATCACCACTTTATATTAAGAATGTGAAATGTCAGAATAATAGTAGAGAGAATGATTTCTTTCAGATTTGATTTCTTTCATCACATTCCCAGTGGGTCAGAAGTTTACATACACTCAATTAGAATTTGGTAGCATTGCCTTTAAAGAGAATAACTTGGGTCAAACGTTTCAGGTAGCATTCCACAAGCTTCCCACAATAAGTTGGGTGAATTTTGGCCCATTCCTCCTGACAGAGCTGGTGTAACTGAGTCAGGATTGTAGGTCTCCTTGCTCGCACACACTTTTTCAGTTCTGCCCACACATTTTCTATGGGATTGAGGTCAGGGCTTTGTGATGGCCACTCCAATACCTTGACTTTGCTGTCCTTAAGCCATTTTGCAAGTATGCTTGGGGTCATTGTCCATTTGGAAGACCCATCTGCGACCAAGCTTTAACTTCCTGACTGATGTCTTGAGATGATGCTTCAATATATCGACAATTTTCCTGCCTCATTGTGCCATCTATTATGTGAATTGCACCAGTCCCTCCTGCAGCAAAGCACCCCCACAACATGATGCTGCCACCCCCGTGCTTCACGGTTAGGATGGTGTTCTTTGGCTTGCAAGCCTCCACCTTTTTCCTCTAAACATAACAATGGATATTATGGACAAACAGTTCTATTTTTGTTTCATCAGACCAGAGGACATTTCTCCAAAAAGTATGATCTTTGTACCCATGTGCAGTTGCAAACCGTAGTCTGGCTTTTTTATGGCGGTTTTGGAGCAGTGGCTTCTTCCTTGCTGAGCGGCCTTTCAGGTTATGTCGATATAGGACTTGTTTTACTGTGGATATAGATACTTTTTTATTTTAATTTTATTTATTTTCTCCCCAATTTTCATCGTATCCAATCGCTAGTAATTACTATCTTGTCTCATCGCTACAACTCCCGTACGGGCTCGGGAGAGACGAAGGTCGAAAGCCACGCGTCCGAAGCACAACCCAACCAAGCCGCACTGCTTCTTAACACAGCGCGCCTCCAACCCGGAAGCCAGCCGCACCAATGTGTCGGAGGAAACACTGTGCACCTGGCAACCTTGGTTAGCACGCACTGAGCCCGGCCCGCCACAGGTGTCGCTGGAGCGCGATGAGACAAGGATATCCCTACCGGCCAAACCCTCCCTAACCCGGACGACGCTAGCCCAATTGTGCGTCGCCCCACGGACCTCCCGGTCGCGGCCGGCTGCGACAGAGCCTGGGCTGATATAGATACTTTTGTACCTGTTTCCTCCAGCATCTTCACAAGGCTCTATGCTGTTGTTCTGGGATTGATTTGCAATTTTCGCACCAAAGTATTTTAATCTCTAGGAGACAGAACACTTCTCCTTCCTGAGCGGTATGACTACTGCATGGTCTCATGGTGTTTATACTTGCGCACTATTGTTTGTACAGATGAACGTGGTACCGTCAGGTGTTTGGAAATTGCTCCCAAGGATGAACCAGACTTGTGGAGGTCTACCATTTTTTTCTGAAGTCTTGGCTGATTTCTTTTGATTTCCCCATGATGTCAAGCAAAGAGGCACTGAGTTTGAAGGTTGGCCTTGAAATACATCCACAGGTACACCTCCAATTGACTCAAATGATGTCAATTAGCCTATCAGAAGCTTCTAAAGCCATGACATCATTTTCTGGAATTTTCCAAGCTGTTTAAAGGCACAGTCAACTTAGTGTATGTAAACTTCTGACGCACTGGAATTGCGATACAGTGAATTATAAGTGAAATAATCTGTCTGCAAACAATTGTTGGAAAAATTACTTGTGTCATGCACAAAGTAGATGTCCTAACTGACTTTCCACAAATGTATTGTTTAAAAAAACTATCGTTTTGGCGTGGTTGAAAAACGAGTTTTAATGACTCCAACCTAACTATATGTAAACTTCCGACTTCAACTGTATATAAAATATTTTATAGGGCCCCCCTTAGAGTTGTTTAACCATTATTTTACCAGGTGTATTGACAGAAAACACAGTGCACTACTTTCTATTGTACACAAAGGACCCGGGGAAGAGTTCCAGGGGAGAGAAGAAGAATGTGCCTGTTTGAAAGCTAGATTTTTAATTTTTTTTTTTTAAGTAGCTCTCACGCTAGAAAAGGTTGTAGACCCCTGATATATATTGTCACATACACCGGATAGCTGCAGTGAAATGTCTTGTTCTATAGGGTCAACCATAGTACAGCACCCCTGTAGAAAATGAGGGTTAAATGCCTTGCTCAAGGGCACATTGACAGATTTTTCACCTTGTCGGCTTGGGTATTGGAACCAGCGACCTTTTCGTTACTGCCCTAATGCTCTAACCGCTAGGTTACCTGCCTCCCTTAACTAAAGGCTTGTGTATTGACAAACAGAAAAATGGCAACACGCACGCTCACACATACACACGGACACACAGGTGGTTACCTCACAGCTGAGGCTGCGTACGCAGGCCTGGCGGACCACACTGAAGAGCTGGGGTTGTCTAGGGTGTTGGTGGCTGAGAAACCGGATGCCTGTCTCACTGTCCACACTGACAAAGCCAGGGTGAGACGCTGGGAGAGACCGGCAGCCCTGACAAAGAGATGGAGAGAGACAGGAAGTGAATGAGAGAGAGAGTGAGTGAGTAAGAGAGAGTGAGGGGAAGAGGGAGAGAAAACGAGATGGCCAGAAAGAATAGTTATTAGACAAAACAAATTAGTCAATGTCATTTCTATTCTGTCCGTTCAGCCGTTCACTCATCTCACACACATCCCCCACTCACCTCGCACATGTCTCCTCTCTGTGTAGCTGAGCTGTTTGCCCTCATGGTGAGTCCTTCTCCCTCTCTGTCCGACTCCCTGTCCCCGGGTATGGGGGCACCAGCCTGGGAGGGTGTGGGGGATGGGGGGTGCAGAGCCTCGGTGCAGAACAGGGTCCGGGGGCCATGGAGCTCACAGAAATGACAGAGAGCTACCAGAGCATTCATCTGAAGGGGGAGAGAACAGGGCCGGCCCACCCATTAGACTGTATTAGGCGGTGGCAGATTGGCGGTGGCAGATTGACGAGGGCGGCATTTTCCAAGCTAAACTGACCAAGAAGTACCAACAACACGCTAACCTTTGGATTTCAGTGTATTAGTGGGGTTTGAAAAAAGCACCCCCGGTGTTCAATGCCGCTATTACCGAATTTCCTGGAATGGCACAAGGTTGGTATTTATAAAAACTTTTTTTTGTGCAGACGCTCCCGAGTGGTCTATGGCACTGCATCTCAGTGCTAGAGGCGTCACTACAGACCTTGGTTCGATTTCAGGCTGTATCACAACCGGCCGTGATTGGGAGTCCCATAGGGCGGTGCACAATTGGCCCAGCGTCATCTAGGTTTGGCCGTCATTGTAAATAAGAATTTGTTCTTAACTGACTTGCCTAGTTAAATAATAAAATAAATCTAGAGCAACTTGCAGTAGTGAGTGCATATATGTTCATATTTTTTCATACTGGTCCCCCGTGGGAATCAAACCCACAACCCTGGCGTTGCAAATACCATGCTCTACCAACTGAGCCACACGGTACCATACAAAGTTGTGACAATCTGGATACCACCCAAGCCTACTTACTGTCTAGGAGTTTCACCAAGTGAGCTAAATTGTCATGATAATCAGTGGCTTCATGTTTGTATCCATACATTTTTGATGATCATAGCGAAAAATAAAATACTTCTGCATTTCCCACTCTGTAAACACATTGATTCTCATTGCATATAGGCTCAGGACAACTTCTGATAAACTTGGGTTGTTGATATTCAGAGCTTAAGGAAACAAAATGATTAGTCACAGGAATCAGGATTAATAAAGCCAATGCAATTGCCTGTTTTTACAAAAGGTAGGCCTACCACATGGATGGGCATTCTTAAAATGTAATGGGGGCCTAAACTGTAGGCTACACCTCAGTAAGCACGGGCCAATGTCTTTTGAGCGTCTTCTTTGGTTGCTGTTCGGACCGGCATCTTTAAAAAAAATTTTTTTAGAACCAGCCTTGATTTCAACATCCATGGACCAAAACAAATCTGAACCAAACATAGACATCTATATTTGGTCTGGTCCAGGCTTGATTTCAACCTCCACGGACATATGGTCCAGACCAGCCTATATTTGGCCCAAACATAGACATCTACAATTGGTTCAGATTAGATCCGGTCCGGACCCAAACATTTTACCAGACCAAATCTGTACCAATCATAGACATCTATGTTTTACAAGTTTGGTCAGTAAAGAAAAGTAGCTTATAGTACAATACAGCAGAGCACAGTATAAGAAAGTATAGTCTCTATACAGTACAATAGCACAGTACAGTATACTGTATTGTACCCTACTTTACTCAAATGTACTCCACCGAAGACGTCTTTTCACTTTTAATTTCTAACCTAAAATAAACCTAATTTCAACGTCTGGAAAATGAATATGTTAAATGGCTTTTTAACGTAATTTTGTTTACTTTGACCATTCTAGTTTGGCGGGGGTATAGGAGGTCGACAATTTGTTTTGCTTGGCCTATAGCGGCAGAACGGCCAGCACCTGGCCCGGGAGAGAACGGCCAACACCTGGCCCGGGAAGAGATGACTGGTGATCAGAGGTGTGTTATTGTCAATGCTTTGTCTTTGGATTCAGTGTAAACATTGATGATGTTTTACCTTTCTGTGTACTCAAATTGAATTCCTGGGGAAAGTTTCCTACAACCTTTCAAAATGGAAACCTATAAGTCAAGCACACTTACCTTGATTAAAGCAGCGTGGACAATCACTGCAACAAATTACAGGCGTTCAGATTGCATCAAAACATCACAAAAGGACATTACTGACACGTTAACCCCTAGCACAGCACTAACAAATGTCTCGAAAATAGATCATAAACATTTTTCTTAAAAGCATGGGAAATAAGTCGCCAATGCACACGCAAGTTCTAATTTCTAGTTAATTCACAAAAGTAGTCGTGTTGCTGTATTAGCCTTTGTTTATACTTTATCACTGCTCTGGTACGCTCGCTCTCTAGGTTAGTGGTAGTCGTCATGTGATGAGGGGAGTCACGCGCTTTGGATCCAGGAGGACCGCACAGATGACGCACAGTTTTGGTATACTCTCTTCGGTAAGAAATTATAACAAACTATCGTCAATTTATAAACGGCCTAGTATAGAAAATATTATAGTATCAATTGTTTTGAGGATTTGAATGATTATTTAAACGAAGAGAAGAAAGCCTGTTCTCATCACTGAGGTACATAAACCTACATTTCCCACAAGCCCCCTCAGTACAAACGTACCAAAGGTTAAAGTGCACATTTACGGTAGCTTTCAGACAGAATCTGTTATATATCTGTTTGTAACTCAGAGGGTGTACATTCAGGTAACTAACAACAACAATGTATCATAATCCATATATTATACAGTACTACATTATCGTTTTATTAATGTTTAACATTTTGGTGGCATTGTATAACTTGTTAACTTGACTCTTGGGTGTGTTGTAGCTACATCCTCGTTAGGGAAGGCTACCTCTCTCAGATTTCCTTAGCTTAGGTAGCTACTATAGCTACTTTAGCACAACTTACTTCTAAATATATAGCTACTATATTTACAAAATCAATTATTGCTTAATTGATTGATTTATTAACTGGTTGTGCTTGTATTGCTATGTTAACAGTGAGAAACAGAGTTAACACTTTTGTATAATAATCTTTTACACCCACAGGTTGATTGACTATGGCGTCAGAGGAGACAGGTGTGCCTTTGGGCTCAGCTGAGACCCTGGAGGACAGGAGAGCACAGGAGCATCGAGCTACAGAGGGGCCAAAGACAGAGGTCCCAGCCAGTCCCAGCCAAGATGGACCTCAGGTGACGGCAGGTAATGTTTTGTCATTCAGTTGGATTCTGTGTGCACTGCTGGTATGTGTACACATATGAGATGTAGGCCTAACTAGGGCATATATGCTTCTTTAGAGGCAGAGCAGAAATGACGCTGAAAGAGAATGTTCATATTTTGATAATTACACAACACTGAAGTTTATCAAGGTATGATCAAATTATGAAGGACCGTTTTTAATATCGAGGTACCGAGGAAGTTGGGTGTTCACCAGTCGAGGCTGGTGGGAGGAACTATATGAGGGTGGGCTCATTGTAATGGCTTGAATGGAATACATGGAACGGAGTCAAACGTGGTTTTCATATGTGCGATGTGCTTGATATCGTTCCAGCCTTTTCAATGTAACCATCCTCCTATAGCTCCTCCCACCAGCCTCCACTGGTATTCACCCCATCCTCATCTTCTCTAAAGGAAGTCTGGGTTTGCCTGAGTAATGATACGTTCCACAGAAATTCCACACTGATTGTATCTTAAGCTACACTCGCAATAACATCTGCTAACCATGTGTATGTGACCAATACAATTTGATTTGATTTGTGTTGTTAGGTTCTAATTCTCAGAGTAAATAAATCAACGGACACCATGAAAGCTTATCCAAGTTTATTTCTTCCCAGAGGATCAATACACCTGCATCAGACAAAACATGATTCCACCAACACAAGTATATATACTCCAATTTAGGCACTCCTCCTTCTCTCTAATCCTTACATCTTTTATGGTTCGACAGGAAGATGAAGTGATAGTGACAAACCATTGTTTCTCCCTTAAGGGGATCTGACCTGACCTCAGCCCCCTTGATGCCTATTCCAAAGATCTCCACCCATATCCCCTATAGCAATCCTGTGACTTCCTCCTGTCCACCCAGCACATTCCAAAGCCATCTGGCTCCTACAGATAACCATTAACTTCTGATGTAAAAACCAGTCTCTCACTCCTCAGATACTATACTTCTGAGTATAACAATGTTCCAAGTTTAACCCAGAATCGAACAGTGTATTCATCATACAGTATGATCTCTCTGAGATCTGCTTGTATTATTACCTGTTATTACCTTTGTATTATCTCTCTATTTTCTTTCTCTTTGCATTGTTGGGAAGGGCCCGTAAGTAAACATTTCACTGTTAGTCTACACCTGTTGTTTACCAAGCACGGGACTAATAACATTTGATTTGATATTTGGGAGAAAGCAGTGTTTTTCCCACTTGTTACCCCTCCACTCTCTCTGAAAGCTCCTGGTAGAAGTTGTTCTGAAGCACAGAGTATCAGCTCACTGTCGCTAACTTCTAAGGAAAACACAGAACTAACCTAGGTCAGTGTCTAGGGCTGGGTTCTTCCTACTCCTACTTTTGGGAAAGGGAGAATCCAACCAAACTGTCTGTGTACCCCCTCTAGTGTCATTAGGTTGCAAGCCAAGTCAGTCCAGTCCAAATGTTGTCAGTGCCAAGAATGGATGAAATTACACGTGCAATGTTTTATGCACTATCATACTTCTTATGGGAAACCCCTCCTGTAAGGACAAAATATGTGCCTTACACACCAGTAATACTGCAGATGTGTGTCATATACTGTGTAACATTCATGTTGGGAAATCAGTGACAGCTAATACGTTGGGAGATTTATGAATGGAAAGGCAATAATGCACTTGTCAAACTCGTTCCACGGAGGAACGAGTGTTTGCAGGTTTTCACTCCTCCCTTGTTGATGAATTAACAACCCGGTTGTCTAGGTATTAATTGAACGGAAAAACCAAAAACCAGCAGACACTAGGTCCTCCATGGAATGAGTTTGACACCCCTGACATAATGAGTCCTGGTTGTCCTAATCAGAAGTTGCACAACAACAGGCTCATTAAATCCTCAACTATGACATCATTCAAGGTGTGCCGGTATGTGATTTAGATTAGATATCACCCCCATCAGTTTTTAGAAATATAATTGTATTAAGAGTTTTCATTGGTAGTTACTGTAACAGGTGTCGTCGGAAGGATGAGACCAAGGCGCAGCGTTCTTTGAGTTCCACATATTTTATTAACAAAGTGAAACTTTAGAAAAAACAAAACAATAAAGAATATCATGACCGAACAGCTTCGTTGTGCAAACTACCTGCACACAAACAAAGAACAAGATCCCACACAGAAGTATGATCCCCAATCAGAGACAACGATAGACAGCTGCCTCTGATTGGGAACCACACTCGGACAGAAACAAAGAAATACAAAACCTAGAAATAAAGAACATAGAATGCCCACCCAAATCACACCTTGACCAAACCAAATAGAGACATTAAAAGGCTCGCTAAGGTCAGGGCGTGACAGTTACATCGTTTTATTGGGCCTATGATTTGAAATGATTCCCCTCACATAGGGAAGAGCAGGAAGCCACTGTTGACATTGAGGTTATCTGAATCATCATACAGCCCCCTGCCTGAGGGGAGACTCATGTAGACCACACCCACCTGCAGCTCTAGAGTCACTGCATTTACCACAAATCTACCATTTCCACCAGGACTGTGTGCATAATTAAACATGATTCTCTTGTCATTCTTGTATATGTAAACACCAATGTCTCCTGGGCTAGGGGCATCACTGGCAGTGAATCTGATTTAGTCGACTTTTATCACTTATATCTGCACCAGAGCAGAAACCGAAACAGGAAGAGATCAACAATTTCCATCAGCACTCAGTAACATTAGCTGGCCCAGAATGTACTCTCATGTCCATACATGTAGGTAGGTCGGTAGTTGTAGCTATTACCTGTAAGTGAGTTGTAGGCCTTTCCGATTTGTTGGGGAAGACTTTACTGTAGACCAGTGGGACGTCAGCATTGAAGGGTCCTATCCTCCCAGAGTAAGTCAAAGCAGCGTAGAATGACACTTTTTTGCCTGTCTGTGAATACAGTTTCATGTATGTTATTTCACATTATATGATATAGTATACACAGTAATCCTACACCTGTGAAGAAAATGTGAATGTCGCGCAGTGACTACATTTGTGTGTTTTCTAACCTGCATTCTCCTTCTTCAGCTCCTCCACCTCTCTCACTGGCACTCAGTCTGGCCTCCTGGGCTAGAGAGACATTTCAGAGCAAATATGAACTCTTCAATGATCTGTCATCATTAAGCTCTTTCAGTACTGTACCTGAGTTCTCATTCTCACTGGCTGTCCCTGGCCTGCATGGCTGAAAGTTCTGCTGCTTGGCCTGGAATTAAAAATAACAAAAACAGAGAACATATTTTGAGAGCTGTAGATCCTTAAACTGTTAGAATGATAAATAAATACAAATTCTATATTATCTTTTCAGCTCTTTAATATTTATTTCAGAGACTGTAATAACATACAGAACAATATGCTATTTTGTTCATTGTCTGTTCAATTTAAATATTAGCTAATCAATTTTTTTTACCTGCATTGGCTCCACCTTGTTCTTGTGGAAGTGCAGTTCAGTCTTAGTGATACTCAGCTCCACTCTCTGGTTCACCACCTCTTTCTGCAGCTCCTCCACCTCTCCTTTCAGCTCCTTCACCTGGCTCTCACTAGCTGTCACTCTGGCCCCCATGTTCCTCAGCTCCACTCTCCGTTCCTCAGCTCCACTCTCTGTTCCACCACCATCTCTCTCAGCTCCTTCAGTTCAGTAAAGACTTGGTCAGGTTGGCTGGTCTGGCAAGTTGCGTGTCTGGGGCTCATTTCGGGGTCATCATGACCTTGTTGAGTGATGTCATTCTCCCTGACTGCTCCAATCTCTCCATGAGCCCATGAACTAATCTGGTTTACTGGGCTCAGTCCCCTACTTTACAGTATATACACACTGGTCTTGACCAATACACAGGAATTTAAAATGTTCTCAATGTAAAACTAGGTCAATCCAAGGACACTGATAACACAGAGAACACTGGGAAGGACAAACTACCATACAGATATTATATAAGGCCATACAGATATTATATGTTGTTTTGTAACTGACTTTGGGTGAGACGTGCTGCTAAATAACTGCCCCCCCCCCCCCCCCCTCTCTCTGATGTACCAGGCCAGGAGGAGGGAGCAGGTGTCTGTCAGTTCTTCCTGTTGGGAAAGTGTCGTTTTGGAAACGGGTGTCGTCGATCTCACAGGTCTGTAGCTAACACGATCACCACCGACCTGTAAGAAAATTATGTTATATACCACAACTATGACAGGGCAATGGCTAAGTAACATTGCATTTCGACTTTTGATGGAGCCATGATGGAGACTTATATTTCCCTCACTAACTTTAAACATCAGCTATCTGAGCAGCTAACCGATCGCTGCAGCTGTACATAGTCCATCTGTAAATAGCCCACCCAATCTACCTACCTCATCCCCATATTGCTTTTATTTACTTTTCTGCTCTTTTGCACACCAGTATCTCTACTTGCACATCATCATCTGCTCATTTATCACTCCAGTGTTAATCTGCTAAATTGTAATTACTTCGCTACTATGGCCTATTTATTGCCTACCTCCTCACGCCACACTGCATATAGACTTTCTTTTTTTCTATTGTGTTATTGACTGTACGCTTGTTTATTCCATGTGTAACTCTGTGTTGTTGTTTGTGTCGCACTGCTTTGCTTTATCTTGGCCAGGTCGCAGTTGTAAATGAGAACTTGTTCTCAACTAGCCTACCTGGTTAAATAAAGGTGAAATAAAAATAAAATAAAACTGTGATGTCTAAACATGCCTTTAACATTCATGCAATGTTTAACAAACATGAATTAAATTGTCTGATGCATAATGTTTGTGCAGCCCTAGAACAACTGAAAATGCCCAGGTGTTAGGGGCTAATATTTACTCAATGTTCAGTATATTTCAGACTTCTAACCACTTGAACAACTAAATAAGACTGAAAGACAGAAATATTCAAAGCATATAGCTGCCAGCCCTAAACAGATGGCCCTCAGAATCTCAGAGTCCTCCCTCTCATCACTAATCCTTCTGCCTGGCGACAGTGGAATCTTCAGAAGAAGATATTGTTTTTCCTCCTGTGATCTGCCCTCACAGCAAACAGAGCCTCTGAACCAAGTGGGAATCAAGTCATGTAGCACAGTAGAAATATAATAGAGGGGTAGTTAATTCCATAGGATAAGAAAGTGAAGAGGTAGAATAGCAGAGTTAAATGAATGTATCTGTTTAGACATCTAGATAAACTTCTTAAAATACATCCATCTGAAGGTGAATGTCCTATCAGTAGGAGGAAGAACTAACAGGTTAGCTCTTACATTGACCAGAGTGATGAATACAATCCCTCTTTCTCAGCACTCCAACATTAGACGACCCAGAGGCTGCTATAGACCAGGAAAACAGGAAGGAGGGAGAAAAAGAGGGAAAACTCAAGAAGAAAGCAATAGGGAATAAAACAAACCAGCCAAAAGACACAGAGGAAAAAGGTACAATTTCCCTCCATTAAATCTAACTGAACATATGAGAACCCACTAAAATACCTGTTTACTGCAAACTAAGTATAACAAACTAACAAAGTGTTTCTCCCCTCAGGATCAACCAAGAAGCCCCGCATGCGTACAGCCGATGACGTCATCTCTCGGATCCTGTGGGACCCGTCAGTGGAGCCGGCGGACTTTGTGGTGGGGTACGTGGACCGCTTCCTTGGGGTGTTGGAGCGGCCCTTCTCTGAGTTCAACTGGGACACCGACCCCTGCGATTGTGACTACTCCTCTGAGCTAACCCTGCCCAGACACAGGATTCAGTACTTCACCCATAGAGGGCGTAGAGTCTGGGACCGCAACAACAGGACTGACAGGGTGTTTGGATCCACTGGACAGTGTCTGGCGCCCCCCTTTGGGCAGGAGGAGGAGCAAGAGCAGGGTAAGAGAGGGCGAGGAGGAGGCGAGGAAGGGTGGAAGGTAGGGAGAGAGGGCGAGGGAAAGGAAGGCGAGAGGGCGAGGGAGGAAGGTAGAGAGGGAGAGGGAGGAAGGTAGGGAGAGAGGGCGAGGGAAAGGAAGGCGAGAGGGTGAGGGATGAAGGTGGGCGAGGGAGGAAGGTAGGGAGAGAGGGCGAGGAGGAGGCGAGGGAGGGTGGAAGGTAGGGAGAGAGGGCGAGGGAAACGAGGGCGAGGGAGGGAGGGAGGAAGGTAGAGAGGGAGAGGGAGGGCGAGGGAGGAAGAGAGGGCGAGGAAGGGAGGGGAGAAAGGTAGGGAGAGAGGGCGAGGGAGGGAGGGAGGGAGGGAAGGAAGGAGAGAAGGCGAGGGAGAGCGAGCGAGGGAGGGTGAGGAAGGTAGGGAGAGAGTGCGAGGAATGTAAGTAGAGAGGGAGGGAGGGGCGGTAGGGAGAGAGGGGAGGGAGGAAGGGAGGGATTTCCACAGCTCTAGAACCTGGATTAACATATTGTTCTACTGCACTTTGTTGGTCTATAACATGTTTTTGTCATAATGTTTGGTTAAGCTTCAAAATCTGCTTGTTGGCAGGGACAGGTACACAAGATGTTGAACAACAAGACCAAAAAAACGACCACCGTGAATCAAGAGAAGAACAAGATGGCGTCATCACTACAGAGGAGGGAGAAGAGTCCCTGATAAAACAGGGTGTTGAAAACGGACACTTGGAAGAAAGAAATCAGAGCAAGGCAACTATTCAGATGCCTGAGTCAACCAGACCAGGCACAGGAAGTACTCCACTGAACCAACAGGAAGAAGGAAGAGAATCAGAACCCTCCGAAGAGGAAGTTGGGAAGGATTCCGTTTTAGTCGTCATAGCAGACCAGATGTCTCTATCCCAGAGAGAAAGCGAGAGCAGGGGGGAGGAAGGTGAGAAGGAGGAAGAATGGAAAGATTACTGGGATGGAGAGAATGGCCCAGACCTAGCCCATTGTCCGTCTGTGCCTGTGGAGCAGAGAACAGAGAGGGGTGGAGGCCGGCCTTCCAAACGTAAGCCCACCCACTTCATCACCTTCCGGGCCAACACTCCCTCCATCCTCTCCTCCTTCCAGCACCTTCAGGAGGAGCTCACCTCCCTCCTCCCCTCATCCGCCCCTCATTGGTTGCCCCCCTCCTCCCTCCACGTCACCCTCTGTCTCCTGGTCCTCCCCGGCCCAGCCGAGGTCACTGCTGCTGGGGAGATGCTCCAACGCTTCGCCTACCTGGACCGCAACCCCCCTGTGGCCGTCTCCTTACCCCTGAAACTGAAGCACTTTGGTGGGAAGGTTCTCTACCTGAGCCCCCAGCCTCAGCCCCACCTCCAGCAGCTAAATGCTGGCCTACAGGAGGCCTTCAGAGAGCAGGGCTGGCTGCACAGGGACTCCTTCAACCCACGCTACCATCTCACCCTGGCCAAGGTGAAGGACCGGGAGGGGGCGAGGGTTTTTGAGGGGGTGGGAAAGCTGAAGGTGGGGAAGGGGGTGAATTTTGGGCGACTGCCTATAAATAGGCTACACCTGTGTAGCATGGGGATGACTGGGGATGGGTTTTATGAGACACTGTGTTTGGTCAATCTTCGGTGAGATGTAGGTGTATGTTTGTTTAGGTATGGAGGTGCTATTTTACAAAGCACAGAACCCACATTTCCACACCTCACAGTCTCCATAGTTTTACATTTAAAGGTGCAATATGCAGAAATCGCTCCACCATTTCCTGGTTGCTGAAATTCAAGTAGTTTGCCTAATTTCAGTTTGTGACCAAACAAGCAATCATTCCTGGTTTTGTGTAGAGAATCATTGTACCATCTAAACCGCCGTAAAATATATTTTCAATAACCAAAATATTGTATTTTCAGCTTTTTGAAGCTGGTGTACAAAACCGGAAGTAAAAGACACAACAATGATTTGTTGTGTCTTTTACTTCCATCAGGGTAACTGCATCTCAACCAATCTTTTCTTACTTTGCGTCTACATAGATGATTTTATAATTGTAATAAGATTCATTTAATATGAATATTTTAATATAATCCAACAGAAACCCACTGATCGCTACTACGTTGATCATGTAAAATGTCTGCTTTTACAAAGAATTATGACCTTTGGATTTGAATTGCCAAGGACATTAAATATTGAACATGTAATTTTTGTGAATGTCTGAGTGGTGATATTTCTGTGTAACAGCAGAGGGATGGAGGGAGGATAGAGAGAGAGGAGAGGGATAGAGAGCTGGATGGAGAGAGGGATGGACAAAGGAGAGAGAGGGATGGAGGAGCGGGAGGGATGAAAAAGGAGAGAGGGGGATGGAGAGGAGCGAGAGATGGAGAGTGAAGAAGGATGTATGATAAAGTAGAAAGAGGGACGAAGGGAGGATAAGATAGAGGGGAGAGGATGGCTGCTACAGTATAGTGCTGGAACTGAATGAGAGCCATGGAGGCACGGTTAACTCTCTCTGAGTAACTCTTGCATACGTAATACAATTTTCTCTCTCTCCCCCCTTTTCCTCCTAGAAACACGCACACTAGTGTGTTCTCTCTCTCACTCCCGTACGCTCCCTTGCTCGCATTATCTCTCTGACTCCCTTCCCCCACTCCCTTTCAGTGACACAGAAAAACGAACGCCACCCCTCTCTCTCGTTCTCCCCCATCCTCCAATGGGACACAAACACCCTGGTCTCTCATTCCACCCGCTCTCTCTTTGTTTTTGTTGTTTATTTGTAATCCCCCTCTTTTTCAGTCAAATCACCCACGGTCATGGAAGATTATCTCTCATCTTTCCATCACTCTCATTCTCTCCATCTCTGCTTTTTCTGCTTGTTGTTGAATCATGGTGTTGATACTATTTTGCGGTCTTCACTTGCAGTCTTCACTTCACAAACTGGTTTTGCAACTTCCCTCTCCCTCTATTCATCGCTCACCCTCCATCCGGCCCTCCCTCCCCTTCTCTCTTGCTCTCAGTATCCATCTAAGTGGTGTGCTTATTTGCTTCTGCCTAAATATATGTGCATCTCTACCTCTCCCTCTCCCTTCCTCTCTGCACAACACAGCCAAACACTGCCCTGCCTAACCACACAGGAGATTTCTTCAACAAATATTTTGTGGATTTTTTTGTGCAGAAATCTGTAATGTGACTCAAACTCTAATAATTGGACCTTTTCTCGTTTTGTATGTTTGCATTTAGACGATCGTGGATTTTTTTGTGCTGATTTGTTGATTTTGGTCAGATTTTTGCCTCCTAATCTGAGAGTGTAGAGATTGGTATGTTGTGTGTGTGACTGGGTGTTGATGGGGGTTTCAGTTAGAGCTGTGTCTGTATCGCCCAGCAGCATCATCATTTGTGTGAGCTGAGAGTGGACGGAGCCCTAATCTCCGTCAACAGATTAATTATCGCTGGGCACAATCGTGTCGTTGCCTTGTTGTGAAGTCGCCTGGCTGAGCGATCTGCTGCCTGCATGGGGTTCCGACATGACGATAAGGGTCCCTCTGGGGTGTCTTCTCAATCCTAATCCCTCTCTCTCCTCCCTCTCTCTCCTCTCTCTCTTGCGCTGAGGGCTCCTCTCTTATCCATCAACACAATCACCTCTCCACTGTTACCAGACAACCATACAATCACAGGCTGTTTAATATTTCAAAAACAAACAGACCCTGTTATTTATTTACATTTGACATATTTTTGGGGTTCGTGTCCCTAAACCTATATATTTCAGTATCAGTTTTTTTCCCAAGAGGATCCAGCGTTGATGTTTGGCAACAGTATACCTCAGTGAGTGTGTAGATATTTGACGGAACACCAGAGAAGAGCAAGATATAGCAGAACACCCTCCCAACGCTACAGTCAAAGGTAAGAAACGGATCACACTTCAATCACTCATTCACCATGGGTGAATTGTCTGTGTATTCTACAAGATTAATGGGCAGTCAAGTGAGATAGATTCATCATGCACTGTTAGACCATTGCAATTTATGTTCAATGATGGAAGGTGGAGAGAAGCCTGGGTTTTACATCAAATGGTTGGATTTTTACGCAATGTGTGTGCATTGGCTGATGTTGAAATTAGGAAATGATTTATAAAACATTGAGTTTGAACCATGTTAGGTTGATTCACTCTGTTTTGGATTGTTTTGTTTATCTCTCTACATTATCATAGTTGATAAGATATATTTTATTTATGTTAATAAAATATCACATTGTATCCACTGAATAGTTTCCTTAGCTTCATCTTCAGCAAACCTCTCTCAAATGCTACATTTGACTTTGTGCAAGCTTCTAAATGAGATTGTTAGTGTGGGAGCATTTGTCCATCCTCTTGGTACTGTATGTTATACTCTTGTACACTCCAAAGCTCCATGTTGTATTTATTGATTATACAAGCACTGAGTAGCCTGCAGCTGAATGCACTCAATCCTTCATTGATTTGGGGAAATGTGTGTATGGTTTGGTTTAACTATCCTTGTATCCAAAATTTGGACAAGCGTGTACATTTTGCTGGTCCCCACAAGTAAAAAGGCTATTTAAGGGTTAAGGGTCAGGGTTAAGGGTCAGGGTTAAGGGTCAGGGTTAAGGGTCAGGGTTAAGGGTCAGGGTTAAGGGTCAGGGTTAAGGGTCAGGGTTAAGGGTCAGGGTTAAGGGTCAGGGTTAAGGGTCAGGGTTAAGGGTCAGGGTTAAGGGTCAGGGTTAAGGGTCAGGGTTAAGGGTCAGGGTTAAGGGTCAGGGTTAAGGGTCAGGGTTAAGGGTCAGGGTTAAGGGTCAGGGTTAAGGGTCAGGGTTAAGGGTCAGGGTTAAGGGTCAGGGTTAAGGGTCAGGGTTAAGGGTCAGGGTTAAGGGTCAGGGTTAAGGGTCAGGGTTAAGGGTCAGGGTTAAGGGTCAGGGTCGGTTAAGGGTCAAGGTCGGTTAAGGGTCAAGGTCGGTTAAGGGTCAAGGTCGGTTAAGGGTCAAGGTCGGTTAAGGGTCAAGGTCGGTTAAGGGTCAAGGTCGGTTAAGGGTCAAGGTCGGTTAAGGGTCAAGGTCGGTTAAGGGTTAGGGTTAAGGTTAGGGTTAGGGTTAAGGTCGGTTAAGGGTCAGGGTTAGGGTTAAGGTCGGTTAAGGGTCAGGGTTAGGGTTAAGGTCGGTTAAGGGTCAGGGTTAAGGGTTAAGGTCGGTTAAGGGTCAGGGTTAAGGGTTAGGTTAAGGGTTAGGTTAAGGGTTAGGTTAAGGGTTAGGTTAAGGGTTAGGTTAAGGGTTAGGTTAAGGGTTAGGTTAAGGGTTAGGTTAAGGGTTAGGTTAAGGGTTAGGTTAAGGTCAGGGTTAAGGTTAGGGTTAGGTTAAGGTTAAGGTTAGGGTTAGGTTAAGGTTAGGGTTAGGGTTAGGTTAAGGTTAGGGTTAAGGGTTAGGGTTAAGGGTCAGGGTTAAGGGTCAGGGTTAAGGGTCAGGGTTAAGGGTCAGGGTTAAGGTCAGGGTTAAGGTTAGGGTTAAGGTCGGTTAAGGGTTAGGGTTAAGGTCAGGGTTAAGGTTAGGGTTAAGGTCGGTTAAGGGTTAGGGTTAAGGTCAGGGTTAAGTTAAGGGTTAAGGTTAGGGTTAAGGTTAGGGTTAAGGTTAGGGTTAAGGTTAGGGTTAAGGTCAGGGTTAAGGTCAGGGTTAAGGTCAGGGTTAAGGTTAGGGTTAAGGTTAGGGTTAAGGTTAGGGTTAGGGTTAAGGTTAAGGTCGGGGTTAAGGGTTAAGGTTAGGGTTAAGGTTAGGGTTAAGGTCAGGGTTAAGGCTAGGGTTAAGGTCAGGGTTAAGGGTTAGGGTCAGGGTTAAGGGTCAGGGTTAAGGGTCAGGGTTAAGGGTTAGGGTTAAGGTTAGGGTTAAGGTTAGGGTTAAGGTTAGGGTTAAGGTTAGGGTTAAGGTTAGGGTTAAGGGTTAGGGTTAAGGGTTAGGGTTAAGGGTTAGGGTTAAGGGTTAGGGTTAAGGTTAGGGTTAAGGTTAGGGTTAAGGGTTAGGGTTAAGGGTTAGGGTTAAGGTTAGGGTTAAGGTTAGGGTTAAGGGTTAGGGTTAAGGGTTAAGGTTAGGGTTAAGGTTAGGGTTAAGGTTAGGGTTAAGGTTAGGGTTAAGGTTAGGGTTAAGGGTTAAGGTTAAGGGTTAGGGTTAAGGGTTAGGGTTAAGGGTTAAGGTTAGGGTTAAGGGTTAAGGTCAGGGTTAAGGGTTAGGGTTAAGGGTTAAGGTCAGGGTTAAGGGTTAGGGTTAAGGGTTAGGGTTAAGGGTTAAGGTCAGGGTTAAGGGTTAGGGTTAAGGGTTAAGGTCAGGGTTAAGGGTTAAGGTCAGGGTTAAGGTCAGGGTTAAGGTCAGGGTTAAGGTCAGGGTTAAGGTCAGGGTTAAGGGTCAGGGTTAAGGGTCAGGGTTAAGGGTCAGGGTTAAGGGTCAGGGTTAAGGTCAGGGTTAAGGTCAGGGTTAAGGGTTAAGGTCAGGGTTAAGGGTTAAGGTCAGGGTTAAGGTCAGGGTTAAGGGTTAAGGTCAGGGTTAAGGTCAGGGTTAAGGGTTAAGGTCAGGGTTAAGGTCAGGGTTAAGGTCAGGGTTAAGGTCAGGGTTAAGGTCAGGGTTAAGGTCAGGGTTAAGGTTAAGGTTAGGGTTAAGGTTAGGGTTAAGGTTAGGGTTAAGGTCAGGGTTAAGGGTTAGGGTTAAGGGTTAGGGTTAAGGGTTAAGGTCAGGGTTAAGGGTTAGGGTTAAGGGTTAAGGTCAGGGTTAAGGGTTAGGGTTAAGGGTTAGGGTTAAGGGTTAAGGTCAGGGTTAAGGGTTAGGGTTAAGGGTTAAGGTCAGGGTTAAGGGTTAAGGTCAGGGTTAAGGTCAGGGTTAAGGTCAGGGTTAAGGTCAGGGTTAAGGTTAAGGTTAGGGTTAAGGTTAGGGTTAAGGTTAGGGTTAAGGTCAGGGTTAAGGGTTAGGGTTAAGGGTTAGGGTTAAGGGTTAAGGTCAGGGTTAAGGGTTAGGGTTAAGGGTTAAGGTCAGGGTTAAGGGTTAGGGTTAAGGGTTAGGGTTAAGGGTTAAGGTCAGGGTTAAGGGTTAGGGTTAAGGGTTAAGGTCAGGGTTAAGGGTTAAGGTCAGGGTTAAGGTCAGGGTTAAGGTCAGGGTTAAGGGTCAGGGTTAAGGGTCAGGGTTAAGGGTCAGGGTTAAGGGTCAGGGTTAAGGGTCAGGGTTAAGGGTCAGGGTTAAGGGTTAGGGTTAAGGGTTAGGGTTAAGGGTTAAGGTCAGGGTTAAGGGTTAGGGTTAAGGGTTAAGGTCAGGGTTAAGGGTTAGGGTTAAGGGTTAGGGTTAAGGGTTAAGGTCAGGGTTAAGGGTTAGGGTTAAGGGTTAAGGTCAGGGTTAAGGGTTAAGGTCAGGGTTAAGGTCAGGGTTAAGGTCAGGGTTAAGGTCAGGGTTAAGGGTCAGGGTTAAGGGTCAGGGTTAAGGGTCAGGGTTAAGGGTCAGGGTTAAGGGTCAGGGTTAAGGGTCAGGGTTAAGGTCAGGGTTAAGGTCAGGGTTAAGGGTTAAGGTCAGGGTTAAGGGTTAAGGTCAGGGTTAAGGGTTAAGGTCAGGGTTAAGGTCAGGGTTAAGGGTTAAGGTCAGGGTTAAGGTCAGGGTTAAGGTCAGGGTTAAGGTCAGGGTTAAGGTTAAGGTTAGGGTTAAGGGTTAGGGTTAAGGGTTAGGTTAAGGGTTAGGTTAAGGGTTAGGTTAAGGGTTAGGTTAAGGGTTAAGGGTTAAGGTTAAGGTTAGGGTTAAGGTTAGGGTTAAGGCTAGGGTTAAGGTCAGGGTTAAGGGTTAGGGTTAAGGGTCAGGGTTAAGGTCAGGGTTAAGGGTTAAGGTTAGGGTTAAGGTTAGGGATAAGGGTTAGGTTAAGGGTTAGGGTTAGGGTTAGGGTTAAGGTTAGGGTTAAGGGTTAAGGTTAAGGTTAGGGTTAAGGCTAGGGTTAAGGTCAGGGTTAAGGGTTAGGGTTAAGGTCAGGGTTAAGGGTTAGGGTTAAGGTCAGGGTTAAGGTCAGGGTTAAGGTTAGGGATAAGGGTTAGGGTTAAGGTCAGGGTTAAGGTCAGGGTTAAGGTCAGGGTTAAGGCTAGGGTTAAGGTCAGGGTTAAGGTCAGGGTTAAGGGTCAGGGTTAAGGGTTAGGGTTAAGGGTTAAGGTTAAGGTCGGGGTTAAGGGTTAAGGTTAGGGTTAAGGTTAGGGTTAAGGTCAGGGTTAAGGCTAGGGTTAAGGGTTAGGGTCAGGGTTAAGGGTCAGGGTTAAGGGTCAGGGTTAAGGGTCAGGGTTAAGGGTCAGGGTTAAGGGTCAGGGTTAAGGGTCAAGGTTAGGGTTAAGGTTAGGGTTAAGGGTTAAGGGTCAGGGTTAAGGGTCAGGGTTAAGGGTTAGGGTCAGGGTTAAGGGTCAGGGTTAAGGGTCAGGGTTAAGGGTCAGGGTTAAGGGTCAGGGTTAAGGTTAAGGTTAGGGTTAAGGTTAGGGTTAAGGTTAGGGTTAAGGTTAGGGTTAAGGTTAGGGTTAAGGGTTAAGGTTAGGGTTAAGGTTAGGGTTAAGGGTTAGGTTAAGGGTTAGGTTAAGGGTTAGGTTAAGGGTTAGGTTAAGGTTAGGGTTAAGGGTTAATGTTAAGGCTAGGGTTAAGGTTAGGGTTAGGGTTAAGGCTAGGGTTAAGGTTAGGGTTAAGGCTAGGGTTAAGGGTTAGGGTTAAGGGTCAGGGTTAAGGGTTAGGGTTAAGGTTAGGGTTAAGGGTTAAGGTCAGGGTTAAGGGTTAAGGTCAGGGTTAAGGGTTAAGGTCAGGGTTAAGGGTTAGGGTTAAGGGTCAGGGTTAAGGTCAGGGTTAAGGGTTAAGGTTAGGGTTAAGGGTCAGGTTTAAGGGTCAGGGTTAAGGGTCAGGGTTAAGGGTCAGGGTTAAGGGTCAGGGTTAAGGGTCAGGGTTAAGGGTCAGGGTTAAGGGTCAGGGTTAAGGGTTAAGGTTAGGGTTAAGGTTAGGGTTAAGGGTTAAGGTTAGGGTTAAGGTTAGGGTTAAGGGTTAAGGTTAAGGGTTAAGGTCAGGGTTAAGGTTAGGGTTAAGGGTTAGGGTTAAGGGTTAAGGTCAGGGTTAAGGGTTAGGGTTAAGGGTTAAGGGTCAGGGTTAAGGGTCAGGGTTAAGGGTCAGGGTTAAGGGTCAGGGTTAAGGGTCAGGGTTAAGGGTTAGGGTTAAGGTCAGGGTTAAGGGTCAGGGTTAAGGGTTAAGGTCAGGGTTAAGGGTTAGGGTTAAGGGTTAGGGTTAAGGTCAGGGTTAGGGTTAAGGTCAGGGTTAAGGGTTAAGGTTAAGGGTTAAGGTTAGGGTTAAGGGTTAGGGTTAAGGGTTAAGGTCAGGGTTAAGGGTTAGGGTTAAGGGTTAAGGGTCAGGGTTAAGGGTTAGGGTTAAGGTCAGGGTTAAGGGTCAGGGTTAAGGGTTAAGGTCAGGGTTAAGGGTTAGGGTTAAGGGTTAGGGTTAAGGTCAGGGTTAGGGTTAAGGTCAGGGTTAAGGGTTAAGGTTAAGGGTTAAGGTCAAGGTTAGGGTTAGGGTTAAGGGTTAAGGGTTAGGGTTAAGGGTTAGGGTTAAGGGTTAGGGTTAGGGTTAAGGGTAAGGGTTAAGGGTTAGGGTTAAGGGTTAGGGTTAAGGGTAAGGGTTAAGGGTTAGGGTTAAGGGTTAGGGTTAAGGGTAAGGGTTAAGGTCGGTTAAGGGTCAGGGTTAAGGGTCAGGGTTAAGGGTCAGGGTTAGGGTTAAGGTCAGGGTTAAGGTTAGGGTTAAGTGTTAGGTTAAGGGTTAAGGTTAGGGTTAAGGTTAGGGTTAAGGGTTAGGTTAAGGGTTAGGTTAAGGGTTAGGTTAAGGGTTAGGTTAAGGGTTAGGTTAAGGTTAGGGTTAAGGGTTAATGTTAAGGCTAGGGTTAAGGTTAGGGTTAGGGTTAAGGCTAGGGTTAAGGTTAGGGTTAAGGCTAGGGTTAAGGGTTAGGGTTAAGGGTCAGGGTTAAGGGTTAGGGTTAAGGTTAGGGTTAAGGGTTAAGGTCAGGGTTAAGGGTTAAGGTCAGGGTTAAGGGTTAAGGTCAGGGTTAAGGGTTAGGGTTAAGGGTCAGGGTTAAGGTCAGGGTTAAGGGTTAAGGTTAGGGTTAAGGGTCAGGTTTAAGGGTCAGGGTTAAGGGTCAGGGTTAAGGGTCAGGGTTAAGGGTCAGGGTTAAGGGTCAGGGTTAAGGGTCAGGGTTAAGGGTCAGGGTTAAGGGTTAAGGTTAGGGTTAAGGTTAGGGTTAAGGGTTAAGGTTAGGGTTAAGGTTAGGGTTAAGGGTTAAGGTTAAGGGTTAAGGTCAGGGTTAAGGTTAGGGTTAAGGGTTAGGGTTAAGGGTTAAGGTCAGGGTTAAGGGTTAGGGTTAAGGGTTAAGGGTCAGGGTTAAGGGTCAGGGTTAAGGGTCAGGGTTAAGGGTCAGGGTTAAGGGTCAGGGTTAAGGGTTAGGGTTAAGGTCAGGGTTAAGGGTCAGGGTTAAGGGTTAAGGTCAGGGTTAAGGGTTAGGGTTAAGGGTTAGGGTTAAGGTCAGGGTTAGGGTTAAGGTCAGGGTTAAGGGTTAAGGTTAAGGGTTAAGGTTAGGGTTAAGGGTTAGGGTTAAGGGTTAAGGTCAGGGTTAAGGGTTAGGGTTAAGGGTCAGGGTTAAGGGTCAGGGTTAAGGGTCAGGGTTAAGGGTCAGGGTTAAGGGTCAGGGTTAAGGGTTAGGGTTAAGGTCAGGGTTAAGGGTCAGGGTTAAGGGTTAAGGTCAGGGTTAAGGGTTAGGGTTAAGGGTTAGGGTTAAGGTCAGGGTTAGGGTTAAGGTCAGGGTTAAGGGTTAAGGTTAAGGGTTAAGGTCAAGGTTAGGGTTAGGGTTAAGGGTTAAGGGTTAGGGTTAAGGGTTAGGGTTAAGGGTTAGGGTTAGGGTTAAGGGTAAGGGTTAAGGGTTAGGGTTAAGGGTTAGGGTTAAGGGTAAGGGTTAAGGGTTAGGGTTAAGGGTTAGGGTTAAGGGTAAGGGTTAAGGTCGGTTAAGGGTCAGGGTTAAGGGTCAGGGTTAAGGGTCAGGGTTAGGGTTAAGGTCAGGGTTAAGGTTAGGGTTAAGTGTTAGGTTAAGGGTTAAGGTCAGGGTTAAGGGTTAAGGTTAGGGTTAAGGTTAGGGTTAAGGTTAGGGATAAGGGTTAGGTTAAGGGTTAAGGTTAGGGTTAAGGGTTAAGGTCAGGGTTAAGGCTAGGGTTAAGGTCAGGGTTAAGGGTTAGGGTTAAGGGTTAAGGTTAAGGTCGGGGTTAAGGTTAGGGTTAAGGTCAGGGTTAAGGCTAGGGTTAAGGCTAGGGTTAAGGTCAGGGTTAAGGGTTAGGGTCAGGGTTAAGGGTCAGGGTTAAGGGTTAAGGTTAAGGTTAGGGTTAAGGGTTAGGGTTAAGGGTTAGGGTTAGGGTTAAGGTTAGGGTTAAGGGTTAAGGTCAGGGTTAGGGTTAAGGGTTAAGGTCAGGGTTAAGGGTTAGGGTTAAGGGTTAAGGGTTAGGGTTAAGGGTTAGGGCTAAGGGTTAGGGTTAAGGGTTAGGGTTAAGGGTAAGGGTTAAGGTCGGTTAAGGGTCAGGGTTAAGGTCAGGGTTAAGGGTCAGGGTTAAGGGTTAAGGTCAGGGTTAAGGGTCAGGGTTAAGGGTCAGGGTTAAGGGTTAGGGTTAAGGGTTAGGGTTAAGGGTTAAGGGTTAAGGGTTAAGGTTAGGGTTAAGGGTTAAGGTTAAGGTTAGGGTTAAGTTCAGGGTTAAGGGTTAAGGTAAAGGTTAGGGTTAGGGTTAAGGGTTAAGGTCAGGGTTAAGGGTCAGGGTTAAGGGTCAGGGTTAAGGGTCAGGGTTAAGGGTCAGGGTTAAGGGTCAGGGTTAAGGGTCAGGGTTAAGGGTCAGGGTTAAGGGTCAGGGTTAAGGGTAAGGGTTAAGGGTTAGGGTTAAGGGTAAGGGGTAAGGGTTAAGGTCGGTTAAGGGTCAGGGTTAAGGGTCAGGGTTAAGGGTCAGGGTTAAGGTCAGGGTTAGGGTTAAGGGTTAGGGTTAAGGTCAGGGTTAAGGTTAGGGTTAAGGTCAGGGTTAAGGTCAGGGTTAAGGTCAGGGTTAAGGTTAGGGTTAAGGTCAGGGTTAAGGTCAGGGTTAAGGTTAGGGTTAAGTGTTAGGTTAAGGGTTAGGGGTTAAGGGTTAGGGGTTAGGGTTAAGGTCAGGGTTAAGGTTAGGGTTAAGTGTTAGGTTAAGGGTTAGGGTTAAGGTCAGGGTTAATGGTTAGGGTTAAGGTCAGGGTTAGGGTTAAGGGTTAAGGTTAGGGTTAAGGTTAGGGTTAAGGTCAGGGTTAAGGTTAGGGTTAAGGTCAGGGTTAAGGTTAGGGTTAAGTGTTAGGTTAAGGGTTAGGGGTTAAGGGTTAGGGGTTAGGGTTAAGGTCAGGGTTAAGGTTAGGGTTAAGTGTTAGGTTAAGGGTTAGGGTTAAGGTCAGGGTTAATGGTTAGGGTTAAGGTCAGGGTTAAGGTTAGGGTTAAGGTTAGGGTTAAGGTTAGGGTTAAGGTTAGGGTTAAGGTTAGGGTTAAGGTCAGGGTTAAGGTCAGGGTTAGGGTCAGGGTTAAGGGTTAAGGTCAGGGTTAAGGGTTACGGTCAGGGTTAAGCATTAAGGGTTAGGGGTTAGGGTTAGGGTTAAGGTTAAGGTCAGGGTTAGGGTTAAGGGTTAAGGTCAGGGTTAAGGTCAGGGTTAAGGTCAGGGTTAAGGTTAGGGTTAAGGTCAGGGTTAAGGTTAGGGTTAAGTGTTAGGTTAAGGGTTAGGGGTTAAGGGTTAGGGGTTAGGGTTAAGGTCAGGGTTAAGGTTAGGGTTAAGTGTTAGGTTAAGGGTTAGGGTTAAGGTCAGGGTTAATGGTTAGGGTTAAGGTCAGGGTTAGGGTTAAGGGTTAAGGTTAGGGTTAAGGTTAGGGTTAAGGTTAGGGTTAAGGTTAGGGTTAAGGTCAGGGTTAAGGTCAGGGTTAGGGTCAGGGTTAAGGGTTAAGGTCAGGGTTAAGGGTTACGGTCAGGGTTAAGCATTAAGGGTTAGGGGTTAGGGTTAGGGTTAAGGTTAAGGTCAGGGTTAGGGTTAAGGGTTAAGGTCAGGGTTAAGGTCAGGGTTAAGGTCAGGGTTAAGGTCAGGGTTAAGGTCAGGGTTAAGGTCAGGGTTAAGGTTAGGGTTAAGGGTTCGGGTTAAGGGTTAGGGAAAATAGGATTTTGAATGGATGTACTTTTTCTTTGTTACCCACAAGGATAGTAAAACAAACATGCGTGATCCTAGTGGGACATTTTGAACATGAATTTCAACTGAAACTTAAATATGAATTTTATAAGAAACAATTCAACCTCTCGTAGAGTCTGTTGTGGTTATGAAAAGGAAATGTGTATTTATACACTACCGTTCAAAAGTTTGGGGTCACTTAAAAATGTCCTTGTTTTTGAAAGAAAAGCACATTTTTTGTCCATTAAAATAACATCAAATTGATCAGAAATACAGTGTAGACACTGTTAATGTTGTAAATTACTATTGTCATTAAATAGTACCCGCAAAACACCAGTCTCAACGTCAACAGTGAAGAGGCGACTCTGGGATGCTGGCCTTCTAGGCAGAGTTCCTCTGTCCAGTGTCTGTGTTCTTTTGCCCATCTTAATCTTTTCTTTTTATTGGGCAGTCTGACATATGGCTTTTTCTTTCCAACTCTGCCTAGAAGGCCAGCATCCCGGAGTCGCCTCTTCACTGTTGATGTTGAGACTGGTGTTTTGCGGGTACTATTTAATGAAGCTGCCAGTTGAGGACTTGTGAGGCGTCTGTTCCTCAAACTAGACACTCTAATGTACTTGTCCTCTTGCTCAGTTGTACACCGGGGCCTCCCACTCCTCTTTCTATTCTGGTTAAAGCCAGTTTGCGCTGTTCTGTGAAGGGAGTAGTACACAGCATTGTACGAGATCTTCAGTTTCTTGGCAATTTCTTGCATGGAATAGCCCTCATTTCTCAGAACAAGAATAGACTGATGAGTTTCAGAAGAAAGTTATTTGTTTCTGGCCATTTTGAGCATGTAATCGAACCCACAAATGCTGATGCTCCAGATACTCAACTAGTCTAAAGAAGGCAGTTTTATTGCTTCTTAATCAGAACAACAGTTTTCAGCTGTGTTGAAACATAATTGCAAAAGGGTTTTCTAATGATCAATTAGCCTTTTAAAATAAACTTGGATTAGCTAACACAACGTACCATTGGAACACAGGAGTGATGGTTGCTGATAATGGGCCTCTGTACGCCTATGTAGATATTCCATAAAAAATCTGCCGTTTCCAGCTACAATAGTAATTTACAACATTAACCATCTCTACACTGTATTTCTGACAATTTTATGTTATTTTAATTGACAAAAATTTTTGCTTTTCTTTCAAAAACAAGGACATTCCTAAGTGACCCCAAACGGTAGTGTAGATACATTACAGTCCTCACACTGAATGGGCCGTTCATGTTCCCACTGACTGATGATAACTGGCCTGTGGTGTGAATCACAGAGCCATTTAACTGTCTCATAAACTGCAATCATTAAGAGTGTCCTTAAGTGGTCGTTAGGGAGACCATTGGGCCTTAACGTGTGGCATGACGATTTCTGTTGCATGTCATTATTCATACCCAGTGGCCCAGAGGAAAGCTGTTGTTTGTGATATGTAGCAATGAGAATATGTGATGCAATACATGATAAAGGAGAAGGTGGCTCTACTGTCCATAGAGGGTTTCTTCCCAGCTGCACATCCTCAGTCTTCCTCATTAACCGCCTTACAAAATGGCCTTGTGGAGAAACATATTCTGGAGTCTCCCTCAATACAAATAGCTGAGTGACTGTTTCATAACAGAGCCATTCCCAGGGCTGAGTCACTCGGCTTGGTTCAGTGCAGTGACAGATAGTTGATGTCTATTCTACTGTATTCTATCCATTTCTCCTAGGCTTTGTTGTTCCTGAGAGTCTCTTGTTGGTTTTGAAGCAGCTAGTGCACAGCACAGAAGGCTGTGGTTTGGGTTTCCTTCTTCTGTCTCCCTCTCCTCTCCCCTTCTCTCCTTGCTCCCCCTATCACGTGAGTGCAAACTCCCCGTTATTTGCCTTCAGTTATGCAATGGTAACCAGCATGATAACAAGCTGGCAGGAAGCATCACGTCAACTTGAGCCTGCCTCCCTGCCTCCCTCTGACAACTACTGCTGGACCACTGCTCAGCTCAGGCAGCTCCCTCCAAGGTGCTCCCTCCCTGGTGCCCCCTCAATCCCTTTCTGGGTTCATGTTAGCACTAGTTCCCATTGTTGACACCACATCTGGTTGTGGACAGACAGACAGATTTATGATAATTGCCTAAAATTATTAATGTAGACTTTTCCAAGTAAAATGAATTTAATTTCAATTCACACTATAGTCTAACCACACAACATTCCTATAATTCACCTAATGTGACAACCTCCTTTACCACCCTCACAGCCGAATAATTCAAGACTAAAACATGAAAAATCCTCTTTGTTGATATACCATCAGTCAGCCATAACAATGTGAGACTACAACAATAACACCAGTCTGTTGACAGCCTCAGTGTGAGGGGATGGACGGCAGTGTGAGAAACCATTCTGATCCCACTGTTCATAAGTGAAACAGAGTGTTGGCGGAGTGAAACCATTTTGTTAGTGACAGTTGGGGGTTTGGAGCCATTAAGGTGAACAGGCTTATTCTAATGAGTTTGGGATTGACTGCCTGGGTTGTCTGTTTAACCCTCTCTGTGACAGGGATGCCCCAAATCCACATGCACACCACACACACACACACACACACACACACACACACACACAAACACACACATCCCAAACAATGACCCCAACACCTGGACTTATTATGTCCGTTGAGGCGTCATTGATTTGAAATGACTGCTACAGTAAAAAGACTGGATTGATATTTCTAAAATAGATCAGATATGGTCCTATGTGATTCTTGATCATATTTAGTATTGTGTAGTGCTTCTATTCAAATGTAGTGTTGTGTGCTCATACAGATGGATCATTAAAAAGGCTGAGAATTCATGTGATACAATGCTTAATGTTCTAAACATTCAAAGACAGCAAAACCAAGATAGGAGCCTGGTGCAGAATCCAAATCTAAGAATCCCTCCCTGATAGACGCCATCAAATACACTATTGTGTCTTTACTCAACGCTCCTCTGTGTCTCGCTGTATGTAGAGCAGTACTGTACAACCCCCTGTCTCTACTTCTCAGTACAACTCCTGTCAATGGTCTAGTCTGTGCTGATCTCATCTCATAGGCTCTCTTGAAACCCTCTTGTCTTCAACTGTAAAACCCTGGTATTCTCTTAATCTGCACAATCAGTGCTGTGGCCCCCTTACCCCCCACCCCCCCCATCCTTTCTTCATAGCTCTGTGATTGTAATGTAGATTGTGGTGTCTATCTGGGATAACCGGATTTCCCTTTGTATTTACCCTACTTTCTCCCCCTTGGCTGTGCTTTAGGAAGGGAGGGGAAGCAGTGTCTCTCAGCAGGGTGTGGTGGTGGAGTTTGGCTACGAAGACTGACCTATTCTCCCTTGTCCCCCCCCTCTCTCCTTCCCTTTGGAGGGTGGTTGTGTGAAGTCTGCTACAGTGCATCATTGTTGTAGACATACTATCTCTCATAGTATCTTCTAATTTCCAGGATGGTTGAGGGGTGTTGTGGTGATAGTTGGTCTGATGGCGGTTGAATCTCCCTCTTGTATTGACCCAACTCTGCCTCCACTATATAGTGCTGGTTGTGTGGTGTGGTTGAGATTGCCACTGGACCTCCCACTATCTCCCCTACTCTGCTCCCATAGGTTGAGGAGTATGATGAAGTAGGATGTTAGTAGAGATGACGGGGTAGTTGGTTTAGTTGATGTCCCCTGGATAAGAGAGGAATCGCGCACATCCAACCCAGGTTTTTGTCAGGTCCCATTTCTATTCAGTTAGTTCAGCCAGATGAATTTCACTTCAGTTCTTGAATGAATTGGAATGGAATTGACCACGACCGTGATCCAAATGTAGATTAGAAGCTGAGCAAAAATAACTAGCAATGTCTGCTCTTGCTCTGTGGTTTGTGCTCCACAGGGTTTCACCCTGCATACCTCCTCGCTCCAGGTACAAGCCCTTAGCTCTGATCTAGGATTAGATTACCTTGACTTTCACAATTCCTTACACAAAACCTCACCTTTAGATCAGAGTCTAGGACAAGGGTGTCAAACTCATTCCACGGACAGCCTAGTTTCTGCAGGTTTCTGTTATTTCCTTTCAATTAAGACCTAGACAACAGGGTAAGGGGAGTTCCTTACTAATTAGTTACCTTAATTCATCCATCAAGTAGAAGGGAGGAGCGAAAACCCGCAGACACTCAGAACTCTGTGGAATGAGTTTGATGTGGTCTAGGAGAAGACAATGTAAACCTCACCTTAGATCAGAGTCTAGGAGAAGACAATGTAAACCTCACCTTAAATCAGAGTCTAGGAGAAGACAATGTAAACATCACCTTAGATCAGAGTCTAGGAGAAGACAATGTAAACCTCACCTTAGATCAGAGTCTAGGAGAAGACAATGTAAACATCACCTTAGATCAGAGTCTAGGAGAAGACAATGTAAACATCACCTTAGATCAGAGTCTAGGAGAAGACAATTTAAACCTCACCTTAGATCAGAGTCTAGGAGAAGACAATGTAAACCTCACCTTAGATCAGAGTCTAGGAGAAGACAATGTAAACCTCACCTTAGATCAGAGTCTAGGAGAAGACAATGTAAACCTCACCTTAGATCAGAGTCTAGGAGAAGACAATGTAAACATCACCTTAGATCAGAGTCTAGGAGAAGACACTGTAAACATCACCTTAGATCAGAGTCTAGGAGAAGACAATGTAAACATCACCTTAGATCAGAGTCTAGGAGAAGACAATGTAAGCATTACCTTAGATCAGAGTCTAGGAGAAGACAATGTAAGCATCACCTTAGATCAGAGTCTAGGAGAAGACAATGTAAGCATCACCTTAGATCAGAGTAGGAGAAAACAATGTAAACATCACCTTAGATCAGAGTCTAGGAGAAGACAATGTAAACATCACCTTAGATCAGAGTCTAGGAGAAGACAATGTAAACATCACCTTAGATCAGAGTCTAGGAGAAGACAATGTAAACATCACCTTAGATCAGAGTCTAGGAGAAGACAATGTAAACATCACCTTAGATCAGAGTCTAGGAGAAGACAATGTAAACATCACCTTAGATCAGAGTCTAGGAGAAACTTCACATTTTCCTGACCCACCTACAGTACACTGATTGATGAAATAGGAAGTTTCAGTGAACATGAGCATGTCTGACAACTGTTCAACCATTGGCTGGCTCTCCCACAGACTGGCGGGGGGGGGGGTTGGTGAGGTGATGTCCCCTAGTTCCCTCCCTCGCTCCCTCCCTCCCTGCCTGCCTCCTCAGCAGGGTTGTTCTGAAACATCTTATCTTTCTTCCCTGTCTCGACCACAGTGTGTAAGAAGGAGTGGTAGACAGACAACATTTCAGTTGCAATAGCCATCACCTGGCACCACATACAGCATAAGGCTTTGTTTACTCATAGTATTTATCATTGGTCCGCCACTGGTGTGGAAATGTGGAATATGTCTATCATTTACACACCTTTGATATTCTAACCCTTCTCTCCTCTTAGTTCCTTTCAACAGGGTGGAGGAGGGGGGGTTAGGTTATATGGTATGGCTGCCATGGCGACCGTGCCCAGCTACACCCCTTCGCTATGGGTAAGAATGTGCCACGCCCTGCCCCGGCTGGACCTCACCATGACGATGAGAGACAACCTCTTCATCCCCGACAGCTGGGTGTACCAACAGGTAACAGAAAACGCCCACAGCCAATCACATCCATCGCAAACTACAACTGGCAAATCACACAGCACGACTGATTGATTCATATTTATCTCAAGTTATCTCTTGGTTCAAACAACAAGATTGACAATAAAAGACAGCTAAGATTCAATGAAAAAGATGTATTGCACTTGGTAAGAATGAGAACCAAGTCTGATACCGCAATGATACATAACCCCCCCACCCCTCATGTTAAATACTGCTCCATAAAGATCCCTCTCTGTTTTGCACAGCGGCATATGCAGAATCCTAGTGGTATTATTAGAGCTTTTAAACAGCTTATTCATGCTAGTGGTGCAAGTGGCCTAGTTATTGACAGGGAAACGAGCCCAGACTACTCAGAAGAATCGTGACCTGGATTTCAAGTCATCAGAAATATTACACAACCTGGCTGTCTCCTCAAAACTGTTAGCACTTAATTACACTGTTCTGTTCTCATCTCTACCACAGTTCAGTTTACATCCCTCAGCTCCACCACAGTTCTGTTTACATCCCTCAGCTCCACCACAGTTCAGTTTACATCCCTCAGCTCCACCACAGTTCGGTTTACATCTCTCAGCTCCACCACAGTTCGGTTTACATCCCTCAGCTCCACCACAGTTCGGTTTACATCCCTCAGCTCCACCACAGTTCGGTTTACATCCCTCAGCTCCACCACAGTTCGGTTTACATCCCTCAGCTCCACCACAGTTCAGTTTACATCCCTCAGCTCCACCACAGTTCAGTTTACATCCCTCAGCTCCACCACAGTTCGGTTTACATCTCTCAGCTCCACCACAGTTCGGTTTACATCCCTCAGCTCCACCACAGTTCGGTTTACATCCCTCAGCTCCACCACAGTTCGGTTTACATCCCTCAGCTCCACCACAGTTCGGTTTACATCCCTCAGCTCCACCACAGTTCAGTTTACATCCCTCAGCTCCACCACAGTTCAGTTTACATCCCTCAGCTCCACCACAGTTCAGTTTACATCCCTCAGCTCCACCACAGTTCAGTTTACATCCCTCAGCTCCACCAAAGTTCGGTTTACATCCCTCAGCTCCACCACAGTTCAGTTTACATCCCTCAGCTCCACCACAGTTCCGTTTACACCCCTCAGCTCCACCACAGTTCCGTTTACACCCCTCAGCTCCACCACAGTTCCGTTTACTTCCCTCAGCTCCACCACAGTTCAGTTTACATCCCTCAGCTCCACCACAGTTCGGTTTACATCTCTCAGCTCCACCACAGTTCGGTTTACATCCCTCAGCTCCACCACAGTTCGGTTTACATCCCTCAGCTCCACCACAGTTCGGTTTACATCCCTCAGCTCCACCACAGTTCGGTTTACATCCCTCAGCTCCACCACAGTTCGGTTTACATCCCTCAGCTCCACCACAGTTCAGTTTACATCCCTCAGCTCCACCACAGTTCAGTTTACATCCCTCAGCTCCACCACAGTTCAGTTTACATCCCTCAGCTCCACCACAGTTCAGTTTACATCCCTCAGCTCCACCACAGTTCAGTTTACATCCCTCAGCTCCACCACAGTTCAGTTTACATCCCTCAGCTCCACTACAGTTCAGTTTACATCCCTCAGCTCCACACAGATCAGTTTACATCCCTCAGCTCCACACAGATCAGTTTACATCCCTCAGCTCCACTACAGTTCAGTTTACATCCCTCAGCTCCACTACAGTTCAGTTTACATCCCTCAGCTCCACCACAGTTCAGTTTACATCCCTCAGCTCCACCACAGTTCAGTTTACATCCCTCAGCTCCACTACAGTTCAGTTTACATCCCTCAGCTCCACTACAGTTCAGTTTACATCCTTCAGCTCCACACAGATCAGTTTACATCCCTCAGCTCCACTACAGTTCAGTTTACATCCCTCAGCTCCACCACAGATCGGTTTACATCCCTCAGCTCCACCACAGTTCAGTTTACATCCCTCAGCTCCACCACAGATCAGTTTACATCCCTCAGCTCCACCACAGTTCGGTTTACATCCCTCAGCTCCACCACAGTTCGGTTTACATCCCTCAGCTCCACCACAGTTCGGTTTACATCCCTCAGCTCCACCACAGTTCGGTTTACATCCCTCAGCTCCACCACAGATCGGTTTACATCCCTCAGCTCCACCACAGCTCGGTTTACATCCCTCAGCTCCACCACAGTTCGGTTTACATCCCTCAGCTCCACTACAGTTCAGTGTACACCCCTCAGCTCCACTACAGTTCGGTTTACATCCCTCAGCTCCACCACAGTTCGGTTTACATCCCTCATCTCCACCACAGTTCGGTTTACATCCCTCATCTCCACCACAGTTCGGTTTACATCCCTCATCTCCACCACAGTTCGGTTTACATCCCTCATCTCCACCACAGTTCGGTTTACATCCCTCATCTCCACCACAGTTCGGTTTACATCCCTCATCTCCACCACAGTTCGGTTTACATCCCTCATCTCCACCACAGTTCGGTTTACATCCCTCATCTCCACCACAGTTCGGTTTACATCCCTCATCTCCACCACAGTTCGGTTTACATCCCTCATCTCCACCACAGTTCGGTTTACATCCCTCATCTCCACCACAGTTCGGTTTACATCCCTCATCTCCACCACAGTTTGGTTTACATCCCTCATCTCCACCACAGTTCGGTTTACATTCCTCAGCTCCACCACAGTTCGGTTTACATTCCTCAGCTCCACCACAGTTCGGTTTACATCCCTCAGCTCCACCACAGTTCGGTTTACATCCCTCAGCTCCACCACAGTTCGGTTTACATCCCTCAGCTCCACCACAGTTCGGTTTACATCCCTCAGCTCCACCACAGTTCGGTTTACATCCCTCAGCTCCACCACAGTTCGGTTTACATCCCTCAGCTCCACCACAGTTCGGTTTACATCCCTCAGCTCCACCACAGTTCGGTTTACATCCCTCAGCTCCACTACAGTTCGGTTTACATCCCTCAGCTCCACCACAGTTCGGTTTACACCCCTCAGCTCCACCACAGTTCCGTTTACACCCCTCAGCTCCACCACAGTTCCGTTTACATCCCTCAGCTCCACCACAGTTCCGTTTACATCCCTCAGCTCCACCACAGTTCAGTTTACATCCCCCAGCTCCACTACAGACTCTATCTTATTTCACATTAATTCTCATCATTGTTATGCAATTGTAAAAGTTCCACAGTACGGTTTGAGTAGGATTTGGTTTGAGTGTTTTAAACTGGAGACACTGTAGTAGTAGCAGCAACATGTTGTATTGTCTTTGTGGTAGAAAACACACCATTTTGTTGTGTTGTTGTTAATTTCTAGGTTTCACCATTCCCTTCCAGTGGCTCTACGTCCCTACTCCCTACGTCACACACATTGCATGTTTACAACATGTCTACGGTACCGAGAGAGGGATTCTCAAATTATCCGCCAGTAGAGAAAGACAAAAGAAATGGAAAGCTTTTGGAGAGAGAATGAGAGGGACAGGATGAGTAACGTGAGGAGGTAGTGGGGAACAGAAGACATGACAGAAAGAGAGAGTAAAAGGGAGAGGATGAGTAACGTGAGGAGGTAGTGGGGAACAGAAGACATGACAGAAAGAGAGAGTAAAAGGAGAGGATGAGTAATGTGAGGAGGTAGTGGGGAACAGAAGACATGACAGAAAGAAAGAGTAAAAGGAGAGGATGAGTAATGTGAGGAGGTAGTGGGGAACAGAAGACATGACAGAAAGAGAGAGTAAAAGGGAGAGGATGAGTAACGTGAGGAGGTAGTGGGGAACAGAAGACGGGACAGAAAGAGAGAGTAAAAAGGAGAGGATGAGTAATGTGAGGAGGTAGTGGGGAACAGAAGACAGGACAGAAAGAGAGAGTAAAAGGAGAGGATGAGTAATGTGAGGAGGTAGTGGGGAACAGAAGACAGGACAGAAAGAGAGAGTGAAAAGGAGAGGAAGAGTAATGTGAGGAGGTAGTGGGGAACAGAAGACAGGACAGAAAGAGAGAGTGAAAAGGATAGAGAAAGTGAGGGTGGCAGTGAATGTATTTAAGTAGGTCACAGATTATTAATAGAGTTGCAGTGGCGTGGATAGAAAAAAAGAGAGGGGGATAGGAGAGGGGGGAGAGACGGGGGGAGGGGAGAGGGCGGGGAGGGGGGAGAGAGCGAGGGGGAGAGAGAGAGAGAGAGAGGGAGGGGGAGGAGGGAGAGGAAGGGGGGCGAGAGGGAGGGGGAGAGGGAGGGGGTGAAGGAGAAAGAAAGTAGGCGAGGGAGAAGGGGGAACATGGATGGGTGGGGGGGGCTATAGAGAGCAGGAGAGAGGGATAAGAGAGGGATACGAGATAAGGAGGAGGAGAGGAAAATGAGGGAGGGAGGGAGAGAGTGAGAGGCAGATGGAGAGGGATAATGCTGTAGATATGTGTTCTGGCTAAATGCACTCTCCAGTAAAGTTGAGTATGATAGATGTTAGTATGTCAGAGTGCAGGCTGATGATGAGATGCAGGAGAGATGTGACAGGGCTTAGTAATGTTAATGTTCACTACAGCTTGCAGCTGAGGTAGTAGTGAGGCGATACAAGGGAGCTTTTAACCCTTAAGCATGTTCAGTATGTATGTTAAACAGTCAGGAATGATATTACATTCAATTACTGGTTCATGAATGCAGTAGGTATGCTCTTCTGAATGGAGTCATACAGATTAGTGTGTCTGTGTGCCTGTGTGTGTTTGTGTGTGTGTGTGTGTATGTGTGAAAAAAGCCTCCAGCTTTTTAGTTGATGTCCCCTGGATAACTTTATACAATCTATGTTCAAATCATCTTTCACTTCCACTGCTTGGGTAGGTAGGACTGTACGCCATTTGTCACGGTGGAATTATAGGACCAAAGTATATTGTGGTACTTTGTTGTGGTCCTTTGTAGCTCAGTTGGTAGACCATTGTGCTTGTAATGCCAGGGTAATGGGTTCGATTCCCGGGACCACCCATACGTAAAATGTATGCACGCATGACTGTAAGTTGCTTTGAATAAAAGTTGTGATTTTAGGTATCACAATATCAACCTGTTATTTAGCTACTTTGCATAAATACACTGTAGGGATTCTTGCAGAATATTGAGGTTCCCATGATGAAGGCTGGGAATACACTGATGTCCTCATGACTGACACGTGCACCTCCCAGCTGCTCTGAATCCCTGTTGTTATCCATAACACAGTCTATTGATACATTTACCCAGCCCTAGCTGCTACAGTCTGGGCTCAATATTTGACTCTCAAATGGTGTGGAGGAGGCTCATGGGAGTTTCATTCCTTCTATTAGTTAGACAGTGGTGCATGATGTGTTTCTGAAATACAATTCTATCCCGCCGGCAAAAATATGTTGAAGCAACATTTTATCAATGTCTTCTGTCAACAATTTTAGGTCAATTGTTTTGGGGGGGGGTTGAAAAATGAAGAAATAAAACATACACAAATTTGAACCAGATTTCCACTGTAAATCAACAACAGAATTTAAAGGGTTGATTTATTCACATGTTGACAATGCAATTAAATATCAACCGAATATGGACATTGATTTTACGTTATGTCAGGTTTTTGCCCAGAGGGATAATGTTACTTAGCAATGCATTTTCCAATATGCAATCAAGTACAATGACAGTGTTACCATAAGCATCAGTCTGTAAAGTGCTGTGTTTAATTTGATTTAATGCCCCCCCCCCCCCCCCCCCCCCCCTCAGACTCTACTGGTCCTCTCTAGTCTCTCGGCCATTGCTCTCATTCTCTCCCTCCTCGTCATTATCTCCTTCCTTATACACTACTGCTGCTGTCGCCGTGGTGACCGGAGCGAGGGATCTGAGGAAGAGGAGGAGGATGAAGAGGGCAGCACGGGCCACGGATACGGAGGCAAGAAAGGGCGGGGTATCTGCTGTGTCACCTGGGTGTCGGTGGCGGCTGTCACACTGTGCTGGTGAGTAAGAGAGGTTATTGTGACATCACTGCCAGGGTCAATGTGATGTCATTATGAGGGTCATTGTGACCTCTTTATGCGTGCCATTGGGATGTTGTGATGTCATGAGGGTCTTTGTGATGTCCTGTCGTCTTTGTGACATCAGTGTCATGAGTGTTGTATTCATGAACCGTGACCAAACCATATGACCATTTGTCACAAGGATAGAGGAAAGGGAATCCTTTTTATAATACAGAAGTACCATCTTCTAACTTTCATTATTTCCCAATGGTCTAATAACCATGTGTGTGTTTTGATGTAAGTTCTTTTCAGAGCACTGTAGAAGGTAGTGTCCAGTCCCTGCTTTACAATGTGTTAGTATTTTGCTCTGACACAGACAGTTGACCTAACTGACCGTGGTCAAGTTGTCGTTTGACCACAGGGACCAGGCCTCTGAGGTTAGGTGTTTGGGCTTGTGACAGCATGTTTGTGGTTTGGAAATGTAATCGTGGTTTCCTGTCACCGTGACGATGTCATAAGTTCCATCTCAGCGTATTGAATCATCTCTCCTCTGTTCCCTCTCTGGTGACTATGCTGTCATCCACTGTCATGTGGGCATTTTAGTCACATTGTGACAGGATGTTAATTTTACATTTACATGAGGAGATTGCAGCAGGTATTCAAATCTTACCCTACGAGGTCCGGAGTACTGCTGGTTTTCTGTTCTACCTGATTATTAATTGCACCCACCTGGTGTCCCAGGTCTTAATCAGTCCCTGATTAGAGGAGAAGAATGAAGTGGAACTGGTTTAGAGGTCCAGATTAGAATTTGCGGGGTTTACTGAGCCAGATTGGGTTCTCGTATAGAAAACCCACAGTTAAACACCTTGAGCTCTGACGCCGCATGATGTTGATGTCCCCTCCCGTCTCAGCGGCATAGCGTTGTCACATGTTATCGGATTGTATTGTCAGCCTGAGATGATGTCACTGCTTTATCACACAGCACAATGTGTTTGTGTTATAGTGGCCCTGTTCCCCCCTGCGGCCGTGATGATGTCATCTCTCTCTCTCTGATACACAACCTTCTTGCTGTTTAGATGAAAAAGGGGAGACATGGTAGTAGACATCTTAGTTTTAGAAATGCATTGTGGGAAAATATCAAATGGCACCCTATTCTTCAAGTTGTGCATCAGAGCACATATGTGACACACATGATGCTGTCATAGAAAACATACACATTTGACTGTATGAAACACAACATTCCTCTTTTTCCCTGCTTTCTAATCTGGGTCACATACTTTGTGGGAGATTGGGTCATACCATTGCTCTCGGGTGCGAGGGGATTTGGTGAACATCTGGCCTAAGCTTTAATCTTAATATTTGAATAACAGAGAGATATATATATATGTGATTATTTTTTATGTTTCTAACATCACGCCGACTGAAGACTGCAGATGCAGACACTGCTAAGACTCTTCTAATCTATTTTATGTTTTCCTGTGGTCGTTCATTCATCCGTTTCTCACATTTCACATCACTCTCACCAGTTCCATCTTGTTGTGTAAAATTCATTTAATATGTACATACAGTACAAACTGAATTAAGCATGAATCTCTCTCCCTCAATCCCTGTTCCCCTTTTTGCAGTGTTGCTGTAGGCGTTGGTTTCTATGGCAACAGTGAGGCTAATGATGGGATATATCAGTTGACCTCGTCTCTTCTCACAGCCAATTACACACTGGCTTCCATCGATCTGCTGGTGAGTACTCCAGCTCCTCCCTCCCAGCAAATTTCAGACATGCACAATATCTACACTGCACCGTGTGTTTGTGTGTGTGTGTGTGTGTGTGTGGGGTAGAGATATTGGCGGAGAGGGAGAGAAAGTGGGGTGTAAACTTGTCAGGTGTGATATGGATCTGTCTGTCCCCACACGGTCACTCAGTGGTTTATCTGTCTGTCCCCACGCAGTCACTCAGTGGTTTATATGTCTGTCCCCACACGGTCATTCAGTGGTTTATCTGTCTGTCCCCACGCGGTCACTCAGTGGTTTATCTGTCTGTCCCCACGCGGTCACTCAGTGGTTTATATGTCTGTCCCCACGCGGTCACTCAGTGGTTTATCTGTCTGTCCCCACGCGGTCACTCAGTGGTTTATATGTCTGTCCCCACGCGGTCACTCAGTGGTTTATATGTCTGTCCCCACGCGGTCACTCAGTGGTTTATATGTCTGTCCCCACACGGTCACTCAGTGGTTTATATGTCTGTCCCCACACGGTCACTCAGTGGTTTATATGTCTGTCCCCACACGGTCACTCAGTGGTTTATATGTCTGTCCCCACGCGGTCACTCAGTGGTTTATATGTCTGTCCCCACGCGGTCACTCAGTGGTTTATCTGTCTGTCCCCACGCGGTCACTCAGTGGTTTATCTGTCTGTCCCCACGCGGTCACTCAGTGGTTTATATGTCTGTCCCCACGCGGTCACTCAGTGGTTTATATGTCTGTCCCCACGCGGTCACTCAGTGGTTTATATGTCTGTCACTCAGTGGTTTATCTGTCTGTCCCCACGCGGTCACTCAGTGGTTTATATGTCTGTCCCCACACGGTCATTCAGTGGTTTATCTGTCTGTCCCCACGCGGTCACTCAGTGGTTTATCTGTCTGTCCCCACGCGGTCACTCAGTGGTTTATATGTCTGTCCCCACGCGGTCACTCAGTGGTTTATCTGTCTGTCCCCACGGGGTCACTCAGTGGTTTATATGTCTGTCCCCACGCGGTCACTCAGTGGTTTATCTGTCTGTCCCCACGCGGTCACTCAGTGGTTTATCTGTCTGTCCCCACGCGGTCACTCAGTGGTTTATATGTCTGTCCCCACGTGGTCACTCAGGGGTTTATCTGTCTGTCCCCACGCGGTCATTCAGTGGTTTATATGTCTGTCCCCACACGGTCACTCAGTGGTTTATATGTCTGTCACTCAGTGGTTTATATGTCTGTCACTCAGTGGTTTATATGTCTGTCACTCAGTGGTTTACATGTCTGGCCCCACGCGGTCGCTCAGTGGTTTATCTGTCTGGCCCCACGCGGTCGCTCAGTGGTTTATCTGTCTGTCCCCACGCGGTCACTCAGTGGTTTATCTGTCTGTCCCCACGCGGTCATTCAGTGGTTTATCTGTCTGTCCCCACGCGGTTATTCAGTGGTTTATATGTCTGTCACTCAGTGGTTGATCTGTCTGTCCCCACGCGGTCACTCAGGGGTTTATATGTCTGCCACTCAGTGGTTTATATGTCTGTCCCTACGCGGTCACTCAGTGGTTTATATGTCTGTCCCCACGCGGTCACTCAGTGGCTTATGTCTGTCCCCACGCGGTCACTCAGTGGTTTATATGTCTGTCCCCACGCGGTCATTCAGTGGTTTATATGTCTGTCCCAACGCGGTCGCTCAGTGGTTTATATGTCTGTCCCTACGCAGTCACTCAGTAGTTTATATGTCTGTCCCCACTCGGTCACTCAGTGGTTTATCTGTGTGTCCCCACTCGGTCACTAAGTGGTTTATCTGTCTGTCCCCACGCGGTCACTGAGTGGTTTATCTGTCTGTCCCCACGCGGTCACTCAGTGGTTTATCTGTCTGTCCCCACGCGGTCACTCAGTAGTTTATATGTCGGTCCCCACGCGGTCACTCAGTGGTTTATCTGTCTGTCCCCACGCGGTCATTCAGTGGTTTATATGTCTGTCCCCACGCGGCCACTCAGTGGTTTATATGTCTGTCACTCAGTGGTTTATATGTCTGTCCCCACGCGGTCACTCAGTGGTTTATCTGTCTGTCCCCACGCGGTCACACAGTGGTTTATCTGTCTGTCCCCACGCGGTCACTCAGTGGTTTATATTTCTGTCCCCACGCGGTCACTCAGTGGTTTATATGTCTGTCCCTACGCGGTCACACAGTGGTTTATCTGTCTGTCCCCACGCGGTCACTCAGTGGTTTATCTGTCTGTCCCCACGCGGTCACTCAGTGGTTTATCTGTCTGTCCCCACGCGGTCACTCAGTGGTTTATATGTCTGTCCCCACGCGGTCACACAGTGGTTTATATGTCTGTCCCCACGCGGTCACTCAGTGGTTTATCTGTCTGTCCCCACGCGGTCACTCAGTGGTTTATCTGTCTGTCCCCACGCGGTCACACAGTGGTTTATCTGTCTGTCCCCACGCGGTCACTCAGTGGTTTATATGTCTGTCCCCACGCGGTCACTCAGTGGTTTATCTGTCTTTCCCCACGCGGTCACTCAGTGGTTTATCTGTCTGTCCCCACGCGGTCACTCAGCGGTTTATCTGTCTGTCCCCACGCGGTCACTCAGTGGTTTATCTGTCTGTCCCCACGCGGTCACTCAGTGGTTTATATGTCTGTCCCCACGCGGTCACTCAGTAGTTTATATGTCTGTCCCCACGTAGTCACTCAGTGGTTTATCTGTCTGTCCCCACGTGGTCATTCAGTGGTTTATATGTCTGTCCCCACGCGGTCACTCAGTGGTTAATATGTCTGTCCCCACGCGGTCACTCAGTGGTTTATATGTCTGTCCCCACGCGGTCACTCAGTGGTTTATCTGTCTGTCCCCACGCGGTCACTCAGTGGTTTATCTGTCTGTCCCCACGCGGTCACTGAGTGGTTAATCTGTCTGTCCCCACGCGGTCACTCAGTGGTTTATATGTCTGTCCCCACGCGGTCACTCAGTAGTTTATATGTCTGTCCCCACGTGGTCACTCAGTGGTTTATCTGTCTGTCCCCACGCGGTCATTCAGCGGTTTATATGTCTGTCCCCACGCGGTCACTCAGTTGTTTATATGTCTGTCCCCACGCGGTCACTCAGTGGTTTATATGTCTGTCCCCACGCGGTCACTCAGTGGTTTATCTGTCTGTCCCCACGCGGTCACTCAGTGGTTTATCTGTCTGTCCCCACGCGGTCATTCAGTGGTTTATATGTCTGTCACTCAGTGGTTTATCTGTCTGTCCCCACGCGGTCACACAGTGGTTTATCTGTCTGTCCCCACGCGGTCACACAGTGGTTTATCTGTCTGTCCCCACGCGGTCACACAGTGGTTTATATGTCTGTCCCCACGCGGTCACTCAGTGGTTTATATGTCTGTCCCCATGCGGTCACTCAGTGGTTTATGTCTGTCCCCACGGGGTCACTCAGTGGTTTATATGTCTGTCCCCACGCGGTCACTCAGTGGTTTATCTGTCTGTCCCCACGCGGTCACTCAGTGGTTTATCTGTCTGTCCCCACGCGGTCACTCAGTGGTTTATATGTCTGTCCCCACGTGGTCACTCAGGGGTTTATCTGTCTGTCCCCACGCGGTCATTCAGTGGTTTATATGTCTGTCCCCACACGGTCACTCAGTGGTTTATATGTCTGTCACTCAGTGGTTTATATGTCTGTCACTCAGTGGTTTATATGTCTGTCACTCAGTGGTTTACATGTCTGGCCCCACGCGGTCGCTCAGTGGTTTATCTGTCTGGCCCCACGCGGTCGCTCAGTGGTTTATCTGTCTGTCCCCACGCGGTCACTCAGTGGTTTATCTGTCTGTCCCCACGCGGTCATTCAGTGGTTTATCTGTCTGTCCCCACGCGGTCACTCAGTGGTTTATATGTCTGTCCCCACACGGTCACTCAGTGGTTTATATGTCTGTCCCCACACGGTCACTCAGTGGTTTATATGTCTGTCACTCAGTGGTTTATATGTCTGTCACTCAGTGGTTTATATGTCTGTCACTCAGTGGTTTATATGTCTGTCACTCAGTGGTTTATATGTCTGTCCCCACGCGGTCACTCAGTGGTTTATATGTCTGTTCCCACGCGGTCACTCATTGGTTTATCTGTCTGTCCCCACGCGGTCATTCAGTGTTTTATATGTCTGTCCCCACGCGGTCACTCAGTGGTTTACATGTCTGTCCCCACGCGGTCGCTCAGTGGTTTACATGTCTGGCCCCACGCGGTCGCTCAGTGGTTTATCTGTCTGTCCCCACGCGGTCACTCAGTGGTTTATCTGTCTGTCCCCACGCGGTCATTCAGTGGTTTATCTGTCTGTCCCCACGCGGTCACTCAGTGGTTTATATGTCTGTCACTCAGTGGTTTATATGTCTGTCCCCACGCGGTCACTCAGTGGTTTGTCTGTCTGTCCCCACGCGGTCATTCAGTGGTTTATATGTCTGTCCCCACACAGTCACTCAGTGGTTAATATGTCTGTCCCCACGCGGTCACTCAGTGGTTTATATATCTGTCCCCGCGCGGTCACTCAGTGGTTTATCTGTCTGTCCCCACGCGGTCACTCAGTGGTTTACATGTCTGTCCCCACGCGGTCACTCAGTGTTTTATATGTCTGTCCCCACGCGGTCACACAGTGGTTTATATGTCTGTCCCCACACGGTCACTCAGTGGTTTATCTGTCTGTCCCCACGCGGTCACTCAGTGGTTTATATGTCTGTCCCCACGCGGTCACTCAGTGGTTTATATGTCTGTCACTCAGTGGTTTATCTGTCTGTCCCCACGCGGTCACTCAGTGGTTTATCTGTCTGTCCCCACACGGTCACTGAGTGGTTAATCTGTCTGTCCCCACGCGGTCACTCAGTGGTTTATATGTCTGTCCCCACGCGGTCACTCAGTAGTTTATATGTCTGTCCCCACGTGGTCACTCAGTGGTTTATCTGTCTGTCCCCACGCGGTCATTCAGCGGTTTATATGTCTGTCCCCACGCGGTCACTCAGTGGTTTATATGTCTGTCCCCACGCGGTCACTCAGTGGTTTATATGTCTGTCCCCACGCGGTCACTCAGTGGTTTATCTGTCTGTCCCCACGCGGTCACTCAGTGGTTTATCTGTCTGTCCCCACGCGGTCATTCAGTGGTTTATATGTCTGTCACTCAGTGGTTTATCTGTCTGTCCCCACGCGGTCACACAGTGGTTTATCTGTCTGTCCCCACGCGGTCACACAGTGGTTTATCTGTCTGTCCCCACGCGGTCACACAGTGGTTTATCTGTCTGTCCCCACGCGGTCACTCAGCGGTTTATCTGTCTGTCCCCACGCGGTCACTCAGCGGTTTATCTGTCTGTCCCCACGCGGTCACTCAGTGGTTTATCTGTCTGTCCCCACGCGGTAACTCAGTGGTTTATATGTCTGTCCCTACGCGGTCACTCAGTAGTTTATATGTCTGTCCCCACGTAGTCACTCAGTGGTTTATCTGTCTGTCCCCACGTGGTCATTTAGTGGTTTATATGTCTGTCCCCACGCGGTCACTCAGTGGTTAATATGTCTGTCCCCACGCGGTCACTCAGTGGTTTATATGTCTGTCCCCACGCGGTCACTCAGTGGTTTATCTGTCTGTCCCCACGCGGTCACTCAGTGGTTCATCTGTCTGTCCCCACGCGGTCACTGAGTGGTTTATCTGTCTGTCCCCACGCGGTCACTCAGTGGTTTATATGTCTGTCCCCACGCGGTCACTCAGTAGTTTATATGTCTGTCCCCACGTGGTCACTCAGTGGTTTATCTGTCTGTCCCCACGCGGTCATTCAGCGGTTTATATGTCTGTCCCCACGCGGTCACTCAGTGGTTTATATGTCTGTCCCCACGCGGTCACTCAGTGGTTTATATGTCTGTCCCCACGCGGTCACTCAGTGGTTTATCTGTCTGTCCTCACGCGGTCACTCAGTGGTTTATCTGTCTGTCCCCACGCGGTCACTCAGTGGTTTATCTGTCTGTCCCCACGCGGTCACTCAGGGGTTTATATGTCTGCCACTCAGTGGTTTATATGTCTGTCCCTACGCGGTCACTCAGTGGTTTATATGTCTGTCCCCACGCGGTCATTCAGTGGTTTATATGTCTGTCCCAACGCGGTCGCTCAGTGGTTTATATGTCTGTCCCTACGCAGTCACTCAGTAGTTTATATGTCTGTCCCCACTCGGTCACTCAGTGGTTTATCTGTGTGTCCCCACTCGGTCACTCAGTGGTTTATCTGTCTGTCCCCACGCGGTCACTGAGTGGTTTATCTGTCTGTCCCCACGCGGTCACTCAGTGGTTTATCTGTCTGTCCCCACGCGGTCACTCAGTAGTTTATATGTCGGTCCCCACGCGGTCACTCAGTGGTTTATCTGTCTGTCCCCACGCGGTCATTCAGTGGTTTATATGTCTGTCCCCACGCGGCCACTCAGTGGTTTATATGTCTGTCACTCAGTGGTTTATATGTCTGTCCCCACGCGGTCACTCAGTGGTTTATCTGTCTGTCCCCACGCGGTCACACAGTGGTTTATCTGTCTGTCCCCACGCGGTCACTCAGTGGTTTATATTTCTGTCCCCACGCGGTCACTCAGTGGTTTATATGTCTGTCCCTACGCGGTCACACAGTGGTTTATCTGTCTGTCCCCACGCGGTCACTCAGTGGTTTATCTGTCTGTCCCCACGCGGTCACTCAGTGGTTTATCTGTCTGTCCCCACGCGGTCACTCAGTGGTTTATATGTCTGTCCCCACGCGGTCACACAGTGGTTTATATGTCTGTCCCCACGCGGTCACTCAGTGGTTTATCTGTCTGTCCCCACGCGGTCACTCAGTGGTTTATCTGTCTGTCCCCACGCGGTCACACAGTGGTTTATCTGTCTGTCCCCACGCGGTCACTCAGTGGTTTATATGTCTGTCCCCACGCGGTCACTCAGTGGTTTATCTGTCTTTCCCCACGCGGTCACTCAGTGGTTTATCTGTCTGTCCCCACGCGGTCACTCAGCGGTTTATCTGTCTGTCCCCACGCGGTCACTCAGTGGTTTATCTGTCTGTCCCCACGCGGTCACTCAGTGGTTTATATGTCTGTCCCCACGCGGTCACTCAGTAGTTTATATGTCTGTCCCCACGTAGTCACTCAGTGGTTTATCTGTCTGTCCCCACGTGGTCATTCAGTGGTTTATATGTCTGTCCCCACGCGGTCACTCAGTGGTTAATATGTCTGTCCCCACGCGGTCACTCAGTGGTTTATATGTCTGTCCCCACGCGGTCACTCAGTGGTTTATCTGTCTGTCCCCACGCGGTCACTCAGTGGTTTATCTGTCTGTCCCCACGCGGTCACTGAGTGGTTAATCTGTCTGTCCCCACGCGGTCACTCAGTGGTTTATATGTCTGTCCCCACGCGGTCACTCAGTAGTTTATATGTCTGTCCCCACGTGGTCACTCAGTGGTTTATCTGTCTGTCCCCACGCGGTCATTCAGCGGTTTATATGTCTGTCCCCACGCGGTCACTCAGTTGTTTATATGTCTGTCCCCACGCGGTCACTCAGTGGTTTATATGTCTGTCCCCACGCGGTCACTCAGTGGTTTATCTGTCTGTCCCCACGCGGTCACTCAGTGGTTTATCTGTCTGTCCCCACGCGGTCATTCAGTGGTTTATATGTCTGTCACTCAGTGGTTTATCTGTCTGTCCCCACGCGGTCACACAGTGGTTTATCTGTCTGTCCCCACGCGGTCACTCAGTGGTTTATATTTCTGTCCCCACGCGGTCACTCAGTTGTTTATATGTCTGTCCCCACGCGGTCACTCAGTGGTTTATCTGTCTGTCCCCACGCGGTCACTCAGTGGTTTATCTGTCTGTCCCCACGCGGTCACTCAGTGGTTTATATGTCTGTCCCCACGTGGTCACTCAGGGGTTTATCTGTCTGTCCCCACGTGGTCATTCAGTGGTTTATATGTCTGTCCCCACACGGTCACTCAGTGGTTTATATGTCTGTCACTCAGTGGTTTATATGTCTGTCACTCAGTGGTTTATATGTCTGTCACTCAGTGGTTTACATGTCTGGCCCCACGCGGTCGCTCAGTGGTTTATCTGTCTGGCCCCACGCGGTCGCTCAGTGGTTTATCTGTCTGTCCCCACGCGGTCACTCAGTGGTTTATCTGTCTGTCCCCACGCGGTCATTCAGTGGTTTATCTGTCTGTCCCCACGCGGTCACTCAGTGGTTTATATGTCTGTCCCCACACGGTCACTCAGTGGTTTATATGTCTGTCCCCACACGGTCACTCAGTGGTTTATATGTCTGTCACTCAGTGGTTTATATGTCTGTCACTCAGTGGTTTATATGTCTGTCACTCAGTGGTTTATATGTCTGTCACTCAGTGGTTTATATGTCTGTCCCCACGCGGTCACTCAGTGGTTTATATGTCTGTTCCCACGCGGTCACTCATTGGTTTATCTGTCTGTCCCCACGCGGTCATTCAGTGTTTTATATGTCTGTCCCCACGCGGTCACTCAGTGGTTTACATGTCTGTCCCCACGCGGTCGCTCAGTGGTTTACATGTCTGGCCCCACGCGGTCGCTCAGTGGTTTATCTGTCTGTCCCCACGCGGTCACTCAGTGGTTTATCTGTCTGTCCCCACGCGGTCATTCAGTGGTTTATCTGTCTGTCCCCACGCGGTCACTCAGTGGTTTATATGTCTGTCACTCAGTGGTTTATATGTCTGTCCCCACGCGGTCACTCAGTGGTTTGTCTGTCTGTCCCCACGCGGTCATTCAGTGGTTTATATGTCTGTCCCCACACAGTCACTCAGTGGTTAATATGTCTGTCCCCACGCGGTCACTCAGTGGTTTATATATCTGTCCCCGCGCGGTCACTCAGTGGTTTATCTGTCTGTCCCCACGCGGTCACTCAGTGGTTTACATGTCTGTCCCCACGCGGTCACTCAGTGTTTTATATGTCTGTCCCCACGCGGTCACACAGTGGTTTATATGTCTGTCCCCACACGGTCACTCAGTGGTTTATCTGTCTGTCCCCACGCGGTCACTCAGTGGTTTATATGTCTGTCCCCACGCGGTCACTCAGTGGTTTATATGTCTGTCACTCAGTGGTTTATCTGTCTGTCCCCACGCGGTCACTCAGTGGTTTATCTGTCTGTCCCCACACGGTCACTGAGTGGTTAATCTGTCTGTCCCCACGCGGTCACTCAGTGGTTTATATGTCTGTCCCCACGCGGTCACTCAGTAGTTTATATGTCTGTCCCCACGTGGTCACTCAGTGGTTTATCTGTCTGTCCCCACGCGGTCATTCAGCGGTTTATATGTCTGTCCCCACGCGGTCACTCAGTGGTTTATATGTCTGTCCCCACGCGGTCACTCAGTGGTTTATATGTCTGTCCCCACGCGGTCACTCAGTGGTTTATCTGTCTGTCCCCACGCGGTCACTCAGTGGTTTATCTGTCTGTCCCCACGCGGTCATTCAGTGGTTTATATGTCTGTCACTCAGTGGTTTATCTGTCTGTCCCCACGCGGTCACACAGTGGTTTATCTGTCTGTCCCCACGCGGTCACACAGTGGTTTATCTGTCTGTCCCCACGCGGTCACACAGTGGTTTATCTGTCTGTCCCCACGCGGTCACTCAGCGGTTTATCTGTCTGTCCCCACGCGGTCACTCAGCGGTTTATCTGTCTGTCCCCACGCGGTCACTCAGTGGTTTATCTGTCTGTCCCCACGCGGTAACTCAGTGGTTTATATGTCTGTCCCTACGCGGTCACTCAGTAGTTTATATGTCTGTCCCCACGTAGTCACTCAGTGGTTTATCTGTCTGTCCCCACGTGGTCATTTAGTGGTTTATATGTCTGTCCCCACGCGGTCACTCAGTGGTTAATATGTCTGTCCCCACGCGGTCACTCAGTGGTTTATATGTCTGTCCCCACGCGGTCACTCAGTGGTTTATCTGTCTGTCCCCACGCGGTCACTCAGTGGTTCATCTGTCTGTCCCCACGCGGTCACTGAGTGGTTTATCTGTCTGTCCCCACGCGGTCACTCAGTGGTTTATATGTCTGTCCCCACGCGGTCACTCAGTAGTTTATATGTCTGTCCCCACGTGGTCACTCAGTGGTTTATCTGTCTGTCCCCACGCGGTCATTCAGCGGTTTATATGTCTGTCCCCACGCGGTCACTCAGTGGTTTATATGTCTGTCCCCACGCGGTCACTCAGTGGTTTATATGTCTGTCCCCACGCGGTCACTCAGTGGTTTATCTGTCTGTCCCCACGCGGTCACTCAGTGGTTTATCTGTCTGTCCCCACGCGGTCACTCAGTGGTTTATCTGTCTGTCCCCACGCGGTCACTCAGGGGTTTATATGTCTGCCACTCAGTGGTTTATATGTCTGTCCCTACGCGGTCACTCAGTGGTTTATATGTCTGTCCCCACGCGGTCACTCAGTGGCTTATGTCTGTCCCCACGCGGTCACTCAGTGGTTTATATGTCTGTCCCCACGCGGTCATTCAGTGGTTTATATGTCTGTCCCAACGCGGTCGCTCAGTGGTTTATATGTCTGTCCCTACGCAGTCACTCAGTAGTTTATATGTCTGTCCCCACTCGGTCACTCAGTGGTTTATCTGTGTGTCCCCACTCGGTCACTCAGTGGTTTATCTGTCTGTCCCCACGCGGTCACTGAGTGGTTTATCTGTCTGTCCCCACGCGGTCACTCAGTGGTTTATCTGTCTGTCCCCACACGGTCACTCAGTGGTTTATATGTCGGTCCCCACGCGGTCACTCAGTGGTTTATCTGTCTGTCCCCACGCGGTCATTCAGTGGTTTATATGTCTGTCCCCACGCGGCCACTCAGTGGTTTATATGTCTGTCACTCAGTGGTTTATATGTCTGTCCCCACGCGGTCACTCAGTGGTTTATCTGTCTGTCCCCACGCGGTCACACAGTGGTTTATCTGTCTGTCCCCACGCGGTCACTCAGTGGTTTATATTTCTGTCCCCACGCGGTCACTCAGTGGTTTATATGTCTGTCCCTACGCGGTCACACAGTGGTTTATCTGTCTGTCCCCACGCGGTCACTCAGTGGTTTATCTGTCTGTCCCCACGCGGTCACTCAGTGGTTTATCTGTCTGTCCCCACGCGGTCACTCAGTGGTTTATATGTCTGTCCCCACGCGGTCACACAGTGGTTTATATGTCTGTCCCCACGCGGTCACTCAGTGGTTTATCTGTCTGTCCCCACGCGGTCACTCAGTGGTTTATCTGTCTGTCCCCACGCGGTCACACAGTGGTTTATCTGTCTGTCCCCACGCGGTCACTCAGTGGTTTATATGTCTGTCCCCACGCGGTCACTCAGTGGTTTATCTGTCTTTCCCCACGCGGTCACTCAGTGGTTTATCTGTCTGTCCCCACGCGGTCACTCAGCGGTTTATCTGTCTGTCCCCACGCGGTCACTCAGTGGTTTATCTGTCTGTCCCCACGCGGTCACTCAGTGGTTTATATGTCTGTCCCCACGCGGTCACTCAGTAGTTTATATGTCTGTCCCCGCGTAGTCACTCAGTGGTTTATCTGTCTGTCCCCACGTGGTCATTCAGTGGTTTATATGTCTGTCCCCACGCGGTCACTCAGTGGTTAATATGTCTGTCCCCACGCGGTCACTCAGTGGTTTATATGTCTGTCCCCACGCGGTCACTCAGTGGTTTATCTGTCTGTCCCCACGCGGTCACTCAGTGGTTTATCTGTCTGTCCCCACGCGGTCACTGAGTGGTTAATCTGTCTGTCCCCACGTGGTCACTCAGTGGTTTATCTGTCTGTCCCCACGCGGTCATTCAGCGGTTTATATGTCTGTCCCCACGCGGTCACTCAGTGGTTTATATGTCTGTCCCCACGCGGTCACTCAGTGGTTTATATGTCTGTCCCCACGCGGTCACTCAGTGGTTTATCTGTCTGTCCCCACGCGGTCACTCAGTGGTTTATCTGTCTGTCCCCACACGGTCATTCAGTGGTTTATATGTCTGTCACTCAGTGGTTTATCTGTCTGTCCCCACGCGGTCACACAGTGGTTTATCTGTCTGTCCCCACGCGGTCACACAGTGGTTTATCTGTCTGTCCCCACGCGGTCACACAGTGGTTTATATGTCTGTCCCCACGCGGTCACTCAGTGGTTTATATGTCTGTCCCCATGCGGTCACTCAGTGGTTTATGTCTGTCCCCACGGGGTCACTCAGTGGTTTATATGTCTGTCCCCACGCGGTCACTCAGTGGTTTATCTGTCTGTCCCCACGCGGTCACTCAGTGGTTTATCTGTCTGTCCCCACGCGGTCACTCAGTGGCTTATATGTCTGTCCCCACGTGGTCACTCAGGGGTTTATCTGTCTGTCCCCACGCGGTCATTCAGTGGTTTATATGTCTGTCCCCACACGGTCACTCAGTGGTTTATATGTCTGTCACTCAGTGGTTTATATGTCTGTCACTCAGTGGTTTATATGTCTGTCACTCAGTGGTTTACATGTCTGGCCCCACGCGGTCGCTCAGTGGTTTATCTGTCTGGCCCCACGCGGTCGCTCAGTGATTTATCTGTCTGTCCCCACGCGGTCACTCAGTGGTTTATCTGTCTGTCCCCACGCGGTCACTCAGTGGTTTATATGTCTGTCCCCACACGGTCACTCAGTGGTTTATTTGTCTGTCCCCACACGGTCACTCAGTGGTTTATATGTCTGTCACTCAGTGGTTTATATGTCTGTCACTCAGTGGTTTATATGTCTGTCACTCAGTGGTTTATATGTCTGTCACTCAGTGGTTTATATGTCTGTCCCCACGCGGTCACTCAGTGGTTTATATGTCTGTTCCCACGCGGTCACTCATTGGTTTATCTGTCTGTCCCCACGCGGTCATTCAGTGTTTTATATGTCTGTCCCCACGCGGTCACTCAGTGGTTTACATGTCTGTCCCCACGCGGTCGCTCAGTGGTTTACATGTCTGGCCCCACGCGGTCGCTCAGTGGTTTATCTGTCTGTCCCCACGCGGTCACTCAGTGGTTTATCTGTCTGTCCCCACGCGGTCATTCAGTGGTTTATCTGTCTGTCCCCACGCGGTCACTCAGTGGTTTATATGTCTGTCACTCAGTGGTTTATATGTCTGTCCCCACGCGGTCACTCAGTGGTTTGTCTGTCTGTCCCCACGCGGTCATTCAGTGGTTTATATGTCTGTCCCCACACAGTCACTCAGTGGTTAATATGTCTGTCCCCACGCGGTCACTCAGTGGTTTATATATCTGTCCCCGCGCGGTCACTCGGTGGTTTATCTGTCTGTCCCCACGCGGTCACTCAGTGGTTTATCTGTCTGTCCCCACGCGGTCACTCAGTGGTTTACATGTCTGTCCCCACGCGGTCACTCAGTGTTTTATATGTCTGTCCCCACGCGGTCACACAGTGGTTTATATGTCTGTCCCCACACGGTCACTCAGTGGTTTATCTGTCTGTCCCCACGCGGTCACTCAGTGGTTTATATGTCTGTCCCCACGCGGTCACTCAGTGGTTTATATGTCTGTCACTCAGTGGTTTATCTGTCTGTCCCCACGCGGTCACTCAGTGGTTTATCTGTCTGTCCCCACGCGGTCACTGAGTGGTTAATCTGTCTGTCCCCACGCGGTCACTCAGTGGTTTATATGTCTGTCCCCACGCGGTCACTCAGTAGTTTATATGTCTGTCCCCACGTGGTCACTCAGTGGTTTATCTGTCTGTCCCCACGCGGTCATTCAGCGGTTTATATGTCTGTCCCCACGCGGTCACTCAGTGGTTTATATGTCTGTCCCCACGCGGTCACTCAGTGGTTTATATGTCTGTCCCCACGCGGTCACTCAGTGGTTTATCTGTCTGTCCCCACGCGGTCACTCAGTGGTTTATCTGTCTGTCCCCACGCGGTCATTCAGTGGTTTATATGTCTGTCACTCAGTGGTTTATCTGTCTGTCCCCACGCGGTCACACAGTGGTTTATCTGTCTGTCCCCACGCGGTCACACAGTGGTTTATCTGTCTGTCCCCACGCGGTCACACAGTGGTTTATCTGTCTGTCCCCACGCGGTCACTCAGCGGTTTATCTGTCTGTCCCCACGCGGTCACTCAGCGGTTTATCTGTCTGTCCCCACGCGGTCACTCAGTGGTTTATCTGTCTGTCCCCACGCGGTCACTCAGTGGTTTATATGTCTGTCCCTACGCGGTCACTCAGTAGTTTATATGTCTGTCCCCACGTAGTCACTCAGTGGTTTATCTGTCTGTCCCCACGTGGTCATTCAGTGGTTTATATGTCTGTCCCCACGCGGTCACTCAGTGGTTAATATGTCTGTCCCCACGCGGTCACTCAGTGGTTTATATGTCTGTCCCCACGCGGTCACTCAGTGGTTTATCTGTCTGTCCCCACGCGGTCACTCAGTGGTTCATCTGTCTGTCCCCACGCGGTCACTGAGTGGTTTATCTGTCTGTCCCCACGCGGTCACTCAGTGGTTTATATGTCTGTCCCCACGCGGTCACTCAGTAGTTTATATGTCTGTCCCCACGTGGTCACTCAGTGGTTTATCTGTCTGTCCCCACGCGGTCATTCAGCGGTTTATATGTCTGTCCCCACGCGGTCACTCAGTGGTTTATATGTCTGTCCCCACGCGGTCACTCAGTGGTTTATATGTCTGTCCCCACGCGGTCACTCAGTGGTTTATCTGTCTGTCCCCACGCGGTCACTCAGTGGTTTATCTGTCTGTCCCCACGCGGTCACTCAGTGGTTTATCTGTCTGTCCCCACGCGGTCATTCAGTGGTTTATATGTCTGTCACTCAGTGGTTTATCTGTCTGTCCCCACGCGGTCACACAGTGGTTTATCTGTCTGTCCCCACGCGGTCACACAGTGGTTTATCTGTCTGTCCCCACGCGGTCACTCAGTGGTTTATATGTCTGTCCCCACGCGGTCACTCAGTGGTTTATATGTCTGTCCCCATGCGGTCACTCAGTGGTTTATCTGTCTGTCCCCACGGGGTCACTCAGTGGTTTATATGTCTGTCCCCACGCGGTCACTCAGTGGTTTATCTGTCTGTCCCCACGCGGTCACTCAGTGGTTTATCTGTCTGTCCCCACGCGGTCACTCAGTGGTTTATCTGTCTGTCCCCACGCGGTCACTGAGTGGTTTATCTGTCTGTCCCCACGCGGTCACTCAGTGGTTTATATGTCTGTCCCCACGCGGTCACTCAGTAGTTTATATGTCTGTCCCCACGTGGTCACTCAGTGGTTTATCTGTCTGTCCCCACGCGGTCATTCAGCGGTTTATATGTCTGTCCCCACGCGGTCATTCAGCGGTTTATATGTCTGTCCCCACGCGGTCACTCAGTGGTTTATATGTCTGTCCCCACGCGGTCACTCAGTGGTTTATCTGTCTGTCCCCACGCGGTCACTCAGTGGTTTATCTGTCTGTCCCCACGCGGTCACTCAGTGGTTTATCTGTCTGTCCCCACGCGGTCACTCAGTGGTTTATCTGTCTGTCCCCACGCGGTCATTCAGTGGTTTATATGTCTGTCACTCAGTGGTTTATCTGTCTGTCCCCACGCGGTCACACAGTGGTTTATCTGTCTGTCCCCACGCGGTCACACAGTGGTTTACCTGTCTGTCCCCACGCGGTCACTCAGTGGTTTATATGTCTGTCCCCACGCGGTCACTCATTGGTTTATATGTCTGTCCCCACGCGGTCACACAGTGGTTTATATGTCTGTCCCCACGCGGTCACTCAGTGGTTTATCTGTCTGTCCCCACGCGGTCACACAGTGGTTTATCTGTCTGTCCCCACGCGGTCACACAGTGGTTTATCTGTCTGTCCCTACGCGGTCACTCAGTGGTTTATATGTCTGTCCCCACACGGTCACTCAGTGATTTATATGTCTGTCCCCACTCGGTCACTCAGTGGTTTATCTGTCTCTCCCCACGCGGTCACTCAGTGGTTTATATGTCTTTCTCCATGCGGTCACTCAGTGGTTTATCTGTCTGTCCCCACGCGGTTATTCAGTGGTTTATATGTCTGTCACTCAGTGGTTGATCTGTCTGTCCCCACGCGGTCACTCAGGGGTTTATATGTCTGCCACTCAGTGGTTTATATGTCTGTCCCCACGCGGTCACTCAGTGGCTTATGTCTGTCCCCACGCGGTCACTCAGTGGTTTATATGTCTGTCCCCACGCGGTCATTCAGTGGTTTATATGTCTGTCCCAACGCGGTCGCTCAGTGGTTTATATGTCTGTCCCTACGCAGTCACTCAGTAGTTTATATGTCTGTCCCCACTCGGTCACTCAGTGGTTTATCTGTGTGTCCCCACTCGGTCACTCAGTGGTTTTTCTGTCTGTCCCCACGCGGTCACTGAGTGGTTTATCTGTCTGTCCCCACGCGGTCACTCAGTGGTTTATCTGTCTGTCCCCACGCGGTCACTCAGTAGTTTATATGTCGGTCCCCACGCGGTCACTCAGTGTTTTATCTGTCTGTCCCCACGCGGTCATTCAGTGGTTTATATGTCTGTCCCCACGCGGCCACTCAGTGGTTTATATGTCTGTCACTCAGTGGTTTATCTGTCTGTCCCCACGCGGTCACTCAGTGGTTTATCTGTCTGTCCCCACGCGGTCACTCAGTGGTTTATATGTCTGTCCCCACGCGGTCACTCAGTGGTTTATCTGTCTGTCCCCACGCGGTCACTGAGTGGTTTATCTGTCTGTCCCCACGCGGTCACTCAGTGGTTTATATGTCTGTCCCCATGCGGTCACTCAGTGGTTTATGTCTGTCCCCACGGGGTCACTCAGTGGTTTATATGTCTGTCCCCACGCGGTCACTCAGTGGTTTATCTGTCTGTCCCCACGCGGTCACTCAGTGGTTTATCTGTCTGTCCCCACGCGGTCACTGAGTGGTTTATCTGTCTGTCCCCACGCGGTCACTCAGTGGTTTATCTGTCTGTCCCCACGCGGTCATTCAGTGGTTTATATGTCTGTCACTCAGTGGTTTATCTGTCTGTCCCCACGCGGTCACACAGTGGTTTATCTGTCTGTCCCCACGCGGTCACACAGTGGTTTATCTGTCTGTCCCCACGCGGTCACTCAGTGGTTTATATGTCTGTCCCCACGCGGTCACTCATTGGTTTATATGTCTGTCCCCACGCGGTCACACAGTGGTTTATATGTCTGTCCCCACGCGGTCACTCAGTGGTTTATCTGTCTGTCCCCACGCGGTCACACAGTGGTTTATCTGTCTGTCCCCACGCGGTCACACAGTGGTTTATCTGTCTGTCCCCACGCGGTCACTCAGTGGTTTATATGTCTGTCCCCACACGGTCACTCAGTGATTTATATGTCTGTCCCCACTCGGTCACTCAGTGGTTTATCTGTCTCTCCCCACGCGGTCACTCAGTGGTTTATATGTCTTTCTCCATGCGGTCACTCAGTGGTTTATCTGTCTGTCCCCACGCGGTTATTCAGTGGTTTATATGTCTGTCACTCAGTGGTTGATCTGTCTGTCCCCACGCGGTCACTCAGGGGTTTATATGTCTGCCACTCAGTGGTTTATATGTCTGTCCCTACGCGGTCACTCAGTGGTTTATATGTCTGTCCCCACGCGGTCACTCAGTGGCTTATGTCTGTCCCCACGCGGTCACTCAGTGGTTTATATGTCTGTCCCCACGCGGTCATTCAGTGGTTTATATGTCTGTCCCAACGCGGTCGCTCAGTGGTTTATATGTCTGTCCCTACGCAGTCACTCAGTAGTTTATATGTCTGTCCCCACTCGGTCACTCAGTGGTTTATCTGTGTGTCCCCACTCGGTCACTCAGTGATTTATCTGTCTGTCCCCACGCGGTCACTGAGTGGTTTATCTGTCTGTCCCCACGCGGTCACTCAGTGGTTTATCTGTCTGTCCCCACGCGGTCACTCAGTAGTTTATATGTCGGTCCCCACGCGGTCACTCAGTGGTTTATCTGTCTGTCCCCACGCGGTCATTCAGTGGTTTATATGTCTGTCCCCACGCGGCCACTCAGTGGTTTATATGTCTGTCACTCAGTGGTTTATATGTCTGTCCCCACGCGGTCACTCAGTGGTTTATCTGTCTGTCCCCACGCGGTCACACAGTGGTTTATCTGTCTGTCCCCACGCGGTCACTCAGTGGTTTATATTTCTGTCCCCACGCGGCCACTCAGTGGTTTATATGTCTGTCACTCAGTGGTTTATATGTCTGTCCCTACGCGGTCACACAGTGGTTTATCTGTCTGTCCCCACGCGGTCACTCAGTGGTTTATCTGTCTGTCCCCACGCGGTCACTCAGTGGTTTATCTGTCTGTCCCCACGCGGTCACTCAGTGGTTTATATGTCTGTCCCCACGCGGTCACACAGTGGTTTATATGTCTGTCCCCACGCGGTCACTCAGTGGTTTATCTGTCTGTCCCCACGCGGTCACTCAGTGGTTTATCTGTCTGTCCCCACGCGGTCACACAGTGGTTTATCTGTCTGTCCCCACGCGGTCACTCAGTGGTTTATATGTCTGTCCACACGCGGTCACTCAGTGGTTTATCTGTCTTTCCCCACGCGGTCACTCAGTGGTTTATCTGTCTGTCCCCACGCGGTCACTCAGCGGTTTATCTGTCTGTCCCCACGCGGTCACTCAGTGGTTTATCTGTCTGTCCCCACGCGGTCACTCAGTGGTTTATATGTCTGTCCCCACGCGGTCACTCAGTAGTTTATATGTCTGTCCCCACGTAGTCACTCAGTGGTTTATCTGTCTGTCGCCACGTGGTCATTCAGTGGTTTATATGTCTGTCCCCACGCGGTCACTCAGTGGTTAATATGTCTGTCCCCACGCGGTCACTCAGTGGTTTCTATGTCTGTCCCCACGCGGTCACTCAGTGGTTTATCTGTCTGTCCCCACGCGGTCACTCAGTGGTTTATCTGTCTGTCCCCACGCGGTCACTGAGTGGTTAATCTGTCTGTCCCCACGCGGTCACTCAGTGGTTTATATGTCTGTCCCCACGCGGTCACTCAGTAGTTTATATGTCTGTCCCCACGTGGTCACTCAGTGGTTTATCTGTCTGTCCCCACGCGGTCATTCAGCGGTTTATATGTCTGTCCCCACGCGGTCACTCAGTGGTTTATATGTCTGTCCCCACGCGGTCACTCAGTGGTTTATATGTCTGTCCCCACGCGGTCACTCAGTGGTTTATCTGTCTGTCCCCACGCGGTCACTCAGTGGTTTATCTGTCTGTCCCCACGCGGTCATTCAGTGGTTTATATGTCTGTCACTCAGTGGTTTATCTGTCTGTCCCCACGCGGTCACACAGTGGTTTATCTGTCTGTCCCCACGCGGTCACACAGTGGTTTATCTGTCTGTCCCCACGCGGTCACACAGTGGTTTATATGTCTGTCCCCACGCGGTCACTCAGTGGTTTATATGTCTGTCCCCATGCGGTCACTCAGTGGTTTATGTCTGTCCCCACGGGGTCACTCAGTGGTTTATATGTCTGTCCCCACGCGGTCACTCAGTGGTTTATCTGTCTGTCCCCACGCGGTCACTCAGTGGTTTATCTGTCTGTCCCCACGCGGTCACTCAGTGGTTTATATGTCTGTCCCCACGTGGTCACTCAGGGGTTTATCTGTCTGTCCCCACGCGGTCATTCAGTGGTTTATATGTCTGTCCCCACACGGTCACTCAGTGGTTTATATGTCTGTCACTCAGTGGTTTATATGTCTGTCACTCAGTGGTTTATATGTCTGTCACTCAGTGGTTTACATGTCTGGCCCCACGCGGTCGCTCAGTGGTTTATCTGTCTGGCCCCACGCGGTCGCTCAGTGGTTTATCTGTCTGTCCCCACGCGGTCACTCAGTGGTTTATCTGTCTGTCCCCACGCGGTTATTCAGTGGTTTATCTGTCTGTCCCCACGCGGTCACTCAGTGGTTTATATGTCTGTCCCCACACGGTCACTCAGTGGTTTATATGTCTGTCCCCACACGGTCACTCAGTGGTTTATATGTCTGTCACTCAGTGGTTTATATGTCTGTCACTCAGTGGTTTATATGTCTGTCACTCAGTGGTTTATATGTCTGTCACTCAGTGGTTTATATGTCTGTCCCCACGCGGTCACTCAGTGGTTTATATGTCTGTTCCCACGCGGTCACTCATTGGTTTATCTGTCTGTCCCCACGCGGTCATTCAGTGTTTTATATGTCTGTCCCCACGCGGTCACTCAGTGGTTTACATGTCTGTCCCCACGCGGTCGCTCAGTGGTTTACATGTCTGGCCCCACGCGGTCGCTCAGTGGTTTATCTGTCTGTCCCCATGCGGTCACTCAGTGGTTTATCTGTCTGTCCCCACGCGGTCATTCAGTGGTTTATCTGTCTGTCCCCACGCGGTCACTCAGTGGTTTATATGTCTGTCACTCAGTGGTTTATATGTCTGTCCCCACGCGGTCACTCAGTGGTTTGTCTGTCTGTCCCCACGCGGTCATTCAGTGGTTTATATGTCTGTCCCCACACAGTCACTCAGTGGTTAATATGTCTGTCCCCACGCGGTCACTCAGTGGTTTATATATCTGTCCCCGCGCGGTCACTCAGTGGTTTATCTGTCTGTCCCCACGCGGTCACACAGTGGTTTATATGTCTGTCCCCACACGGTCACTCAGTGGTTTATCTGTCTGTCCCCACGCGGTCACTCAGTGGTTTATATGTCTGTCCCCACGCGGTCACTCAGTGGTTTATATGTCTGTCACTCAGTGGTTTATCTGTCTGTCCCCACGCGGTCATTCAGTGGTTTATATGTCTGTCCCCACACAGTCACTCAGTGGTTAATATGTCTGTCCCCACGCGGTCACTCAGTGGTTTACATGTCTGTCCCCACGCGGTCACTCAGTGTTTTATATGTCTGTCCCCACGCGGTCACACAGTGGTTTATATGTCTGTCCCCACACGGTCACTCAGTGGTTTATCTGTCTGTCCCCACGCGGTCACTCAGTGGTTTATATGTCTGTCCCCACGCGGTCACTCAGTGGTTTATATGTGTGTCACTCAGTGGTTTATCTGTCTGTCCCCACGCGGTCACTGAGTGGTTAATCTGTCTGTCCCCACGCGGTCACTCAGTGGTTTATATGTCTGTCCCCACGCGGTCACTCAGTAGTTTATATGTCTGTCCCCACGTGGTCACTCAGTGGTTTATCTGTCTGTCCCCACGCGGTCATTCAGCGGTTTATATGTCTGTCCCCACGCGGTCACTCAGTGGTTTATATGTCTGTCCCCACGCGGTCACTCAGTGGTTTATATGTCTGTCCCCACGCGGTCACTCAGTGGTTTATCTGTCTGTCCCCACGCGGTCACTCAGTGGTTTATCTGTCTGTCCCCACGCGGTCATTCAGTGGTTTATATGTCTGTCACTCAGTGGTTTATCTGTCTGTCCCCACGCGGTCACTCAGTGGTTTATATGTCTGTCCACACGCGGTCACTCAGTGGTTTATCTGTCTTTCCCCACGCGGTCACTCAGTGGTTTATCTGTCTGTCCCCACGCGGTCACTCAGCGGTTTATCTGTCTGTCCCCACGCGGTCACTCAGTGGTTTATCTGTCTGTCCCCACGCGGTCACTCAGTGGTTTATATGTCTGTCCCCACGCGGTCACTCAGTAGTTTATATGTCTGTCCCCACGTAGTCACTCAGTGGTTTATCTGTCTGTCCCCACGTGGTCATTCAGTGGTTTATATGTCTGTCCCCACGCGGTCACTCAGTGGTTAATATGTCTGTCCCCACGCGGTCACTCAGTGGTTTATATGTCTGTCCCCACGCGGTCACTCAGTGGTTTATCTGTCTGTCCCCACGCGGTCACTCAGTGGTTTATCTGTCTGTCCCCACGCGGTCACTGAGTGGTTAATCTGTCTGTCCCCACGCGGTCACTCAGTGGTTTATATGTCTGTCCCCACGCGGTCACTCAGTAGTTTATATGTCTGTCCCCACGTGGTCACTCAGTGGTTTATCTGTCTGTCCCCACGCGGTCATTCAGCGGTTTATATGTCTGTCCCCACGCGGTCACTCAGTGGTTTATATGTCTGTCCCCACGCGGTCACTCAGTGGTTTATATGTCTGTCCCCACGCGGTCACTCAGTGGTTTATCTGTCTTTCCCCACGCGGTCACTCAGTGGTTTATCTGTCTGTCCCCACGCGGTCATTCAGTGGTTTATATGTCTGTCACTCAGTGGTTTATCTGTCTGTCCCCACGCGGTCACACAGTGGTTTATCTGTCTGTCCCCACGCGGTCACACAGTGGTTTATCTGTCTGTCCCCACGCGGTCACACAGTGGTTTATATGTCTGTCCCCACGCGGTCACTCAGTGGTTTATATGTCTGTCCCCATGCGGTCACTCAGTGGTTTATGTCTGTCCCCACGGGGTCACTCAGTGGTTTATATGTCTGTCCCCACGCGGTCACTCAGTGGTTTATCTGTCTGTCCCCACGCGGTCACTCAGTGGTTTATCTGTCTGTCCCCACGCGGTCACTCAGTGGTTTATATGTCTGTCCCCACGTGGTCACTCAGGGGTTTATCTGTCTGTCCCCACGCGGTCATTCAGTGGTTTATATGTCTGTCCCCACACGGTCACTCAGTGGTTTATATGTCTGTCACTCAGTGGTTTATATGTCTGTCACTCAGTGGTTTATATGTCTGTCACTCAGTGGTTTACATGTCTGGCCCCACGCGGTCGCTCAGTGGTTTATCTGTCTGGCCCCACGCGGTCGCTCAGTGGTTTATCTGTCTGTCCCCACGCGGTCACTCAGTGGTTTATCTGTCTGTCCCCACGCGGTTATTCAGTGGTTTATCTGTCTGTCCCCACGCGGTCACTCAGTGGTTTATATGTCTGTCCCCACACGGTCACTCAGTGGTTTATATGTCTGTCCCCACACGGTCACTCAGTGGTTTATATGTCTGTCACTCAGTAGTTTATATGTCTGTCACTCAGTGGTTTATATGTCTGTCACTCAGTGGTTTATATGTCTGTCACTCAGTGGTTTATATGTCTGTCCCCACGCGGTCACTCAGTGGTTTATATGTCTGTTCCCACGCGGTCACTCATTGGTTTATCTGTCTGTCCCCACGCGGTCATTCAGTGTTTTATATGTCTGTCCCCACGCGGTCACTCAGTGGTTTACATGTCTGTCCCCACGCGGTCGCTCAGTGGTTTACATGTCTGGCCCCACGCGGTCGCTCAGTGGTTTATCTGTCTGTCCCCACGCGGTCACTCAGTGGTTTATCTGTCTGTCCCCACGCGGTCATTCAGTGGTTTATCTGTCTGTCCCCACGCGGTCACTCAGTGGTTTATATGTCTGTCACTCAGTGGTTTATATGTCTGTCCCCACGCGGTCACTCAGTGGTTTGTCTGTCTGTCCCCACGCGGTCATTCAGTGGTTTATATGTCTGTCCCCACACAGTCACTCAGTGGTTAATATGTCTGTCCCCACGCGGTCACTCAGTGGTTTATATATCTGTCCCCGCGCGGTCACTCAGTGGTTTATCTGTCTGTCCCCACGCGGTCACACAGTGGTTTATATGTCTGTCCCCACACGGTCACTCAGTGGTTTATCTGTCTGTCCCCACGCGGTCACTCAGTGGTTTATATGTCTGTCCCCACGCGGTCACTCAGTGGTTTATATGTCTGTCACTCAGTGGTTTATCTGTCTGTCCCCACGCGGTCATTCAGTGGTTTATATGTCTGTCCCCACACAGTCACTCAGTGGTTAATATGTCTGTCCCCACGCGGTCACTCAGTGGTTTACATGTCTGTCCCCACGCGGTCACTCAGTGTTTTATATGTCTGTCCCCACGCGGTCACACAGTGGTTTATATGTCTGTCCCCACACGGTCACTCAGTGGTTTATCTGTCTGTCCCCACGCGGTCACTCAGTGGTTTATATGTCTGTCCCCACGCGGTCACTCAGTGGTTTATATGTGTGTCACTCAGTGGTTTATCTGTCTGTCCCCACGCGGTCACTGAGTGGTTAATCTGTCTGTCCCCACGCGGTCACTCAGTGGTTTATATGTCTGTCCCCACGCGGTCACTCAGTAGTTTATATGTCTGTCCCCACGTGGTCACTCAGTGGTTTATCTGTCTGTCCCCACGCGGTCATTCAGCGGTTTATATGTCTGTCCCCACGCGGTCACTCAGTGGTTTATATGTCTGTCCCCACGCGGTCACTCAGTGGTTTATATGTCTGTCCCCACGCGGTCACTCAGTGGTTTATCTGTCTGTCCCCACGCGGTCACTCAGTGGTTTATCTGTCTGTCCCCACGCGGTCATTCAGTGGTTTATATGTCTGTCACTCGGTGGTTTATCTGTCTGTCCCCACGCGGTCACACAGTGGTTTATCTGTCTGTCCCCACGCGGTCACACAGTGGTTTATCTGTCTGTCCCCACGCGGTCACACAGTGGTTTATATGTCTGTCCCCACGCGGTCACTCAGTGGTTTATATGTCTGTCCCCATGCGGTCACTCAGTGGTTTATGTCTGTCCCCACGGGGTCACTCAGTGGTTTATATGTCTGTCCCCACGCGGTCATTCAGTGGTTTATCTGTCTGTCCCCACGCGGTCACTCAGTGGTTTATATGTCTGTCCCCACACGGTCACTCAGTGGTTTATATGTCTGTCCCCACACGGTCACTCAGTGGTTTATATGTCTGTCACTCAGTGGTTTATATGTCTGTCACTCAGTGGTTTATATGTCTGTCACTCAGTGGTTTATATGTCTGTCACTCAGTGGTTTATATGTCTGTCCCCACGCGGTCACTCAGTGGTTTATATGTCTGTTCCCACGCGGTCACTCATTGGTTTATCTGTCTGTCCCCACGCGGTCATTCAGTGTTTTATATGTCTGTCCCCACGCGGTCACTCAGTGGTTTACATGTCTGTCCCCACGCGGTCGCTCAGTGGTTTACATGTCTGGCCCCACGCGGTCGCTCAGTGGTTTATCTGTCTGTCCCCACGCGGTCACTCAGTGGTTTATCTGTCTGTCCCCACGCGGTCATTCAGTGGTTTATCTGTCTGTCCCCACGCGGTCACTCAGTGGTTTATATGTCTGTCACTCAGTGGTTTATATGTCTGTCCCCACGCGGTCACTCAGTGGTTTGTCTGTCTGTCCCCACGCGGTCATTCAGTGGTTTATATGTCTGTCCCCACACAGTCACTCAGTGGTTAATATATCTGTCCCCACGCGGTCACTCAGTGGTTTATATATCTGTCCCCGCGCGGTCACTCAGTGGTTTATCTGTCTGTCCCCACGCGGTCACTCAGTGGTTTATCTGTCTGTCCCCACGCGGTCACTCAGTGGTTTACATGTCTGTCCCCACGCGGTCACTCAGTGTTTTATATGTCTGTCCCCACGCGGTCACACAGTGGTTTATATGTCTGTCCCCACACGGTCACTCAGTGGTTTATCTGTCTGTCCCCATGCGGTCACTCAGTGGTTTATATGTCTGTCCCCACGCGGTCACTCAGTGGTTTATATGTCTGTCACTCAGTGGTTTATCTGTCTGCCCCCATGCGGTCACACAGTGGTTTATCTGTCTGTCCCCACGCGGTCACTCAGTGGTTTATATGTCTGTTCCCACGCGGTCACTCATTGGTTTATCTGTCTGTCCCCACGCGGTCACACAGTGGTTTATCTGTCTGTCCCCACGCGGTCACTCAGTGGTTTATCTGTCTGTCCCCACGCGGTCACTCAGTGGTTTATATGTCTGTCCCCACGTGGTCACTCAGTGGTTTATATGTCTGTCCCCACGCGGTCACTCAGTGGTTTATATGTCTGTCCCCACGCGGTCACTCAGTGGTTAATATGTCTGTCCCCACGCGGTCACTCAGTGGTTTATATGTCTGTCCCCACGCGGTCACTCAGTGGTTTATCTGTCTGTCCCCACGCGGTCACTCAGTGGTTTATCTGTCTGTCCCCATGCGGTCACTAGGTGGTTTATCTGTCTGTCCCCACGCGGTCATTCAGTGGTTTATATGTCTGTCACTCAGTGGTTTATCTGTCTGTCCCCACGCGGTCACACAGTGGTTTATCTGTCTGTCCCCACGCGGTCACACAGTGGTTTATCTGTCTGTCCCCACGCGGTCACACAGTGGTTTATCTGTCTGTCCCCACGCGGTCACTCAGTGGTTTATATGTCTGTCCCCACGCGGTCACTCAGTGGTTTATAAGTCTGTCCCCATGCGGTCACTCAGTGGTTTATGTCTGTCCCCACGGGGTCACTCAGTGGTTTATATGTCTGTCCCCACGCGGTCACTCAGTGGTTTATCTGTCTGTCCCCACGCGGTCACTCAGCGGTTTATCTGTCTGTCCCCACGCGGTCACTCAGTGGTTTATATTTCTGTCCCCACGCGGTCACTCAGTGGTTTATATGTCTGTCACTCAGTGGTTTATATGTCTGTCACTCAGTGGTTTACATGTCTGGCCCCACGCGGTCGCTCAGTGGTTTATCTGTCTGGCCCCACGCGGTCGCTCAGTGGTTTATCTGTCTGTCCCCACGCGGTCACTCAGTGGTTTATCTGTCTGTCCCCACGCGGTTATTCAGTGGTTTATCTGTCTGTCCCCACGCGGTCACTCAGTGGTTTATATGTCTGTCCCCACACGGTCACTCAGTGGTTTATATGTCTGTCCCCACACGGTCACTCAGTGGTTTATATGTCTGTCACTCAGTGGTTTATATGTCTGTCACTCAGTGGTTTATATGTCTGTCACTCAGTGGTTTATATGTCTGTCACTCAGTGGTTTATATGTCTGTCCCCACGCGGTCACTCAGTGGTTTATATGTCTGTTCCCACGCGGTCACTCATTGGTTTATCTGTCTGTCCCCACGCGGTCATTCAGTGTTTTATATGTCTGTCCCCACGCGGTCACTCAGTGGTTTACATGTCTGTCCCCACACGGTCGCTCAGTGGTTTACATGTCTGGCCCCACGCGGTCGCTCAGTGGTTTATCTGTCTGTCCCCACGCGGTCACTCAGTGGTTTATCTGTCTGTCCCCACGCGGTCATTCAGTGGTTTATCTGTCTGTCCCCACGCGGTCACTCAGTGGTTTATATGTCTGTCACCTAGTGGTTTATATGTCTGTCCCCACGCGGTCACTCAGTGGTTTGTCTGTCTGACCCCACGCGGTCATTCAGTGGTTTATATGTCTGTCCCCACACAGTCACTCAGTGGTTAATATGTCTGTCCCCACGCGGTCACTCAGTGGTTTATATATCTGTCCCCGCGCGGTCACTCAGTGGTTTATCTGTCTGTCCCCACGCGGTCACACAGTGGTTTATATGTCTGTCCCCACACGGTCACTCAGTGGTTTATCTGTCTGTCCCCACGCGGTCACTCAGTGGTTTATATGTCTGTCCCCACGCGGTCACTCAGTGGTTTATATGTCTGTCACTCAGTGGTTTATCTGTCTGTCCCCACGCGGTCATTCAGTGGTTTATATGTCTGTCCCCACACAGTCACTCAGTGGTTAATATGTCTGTCCCCACGCGGTCACTCAGTGGTTTACATGTCTGTCCCCACGCGGTCACTCAGTGTTTTATATGTCTGTCCCCACGCGGTCACACAGTGGTTTATATGTCTGTCCCCACACGGTCACTCAGTGGTTTATCTGTCTGTCCCCACGCGGTCACTCAGTGGTTTATATGTCTGTCCCCACGCGGTCACTCAGTGGTTTATATGTGTGTCACTCAGTGGTTTATCTGTCTGTCCCCACGCGGTCACTGAGTGGTTAATCTGTCTGTCCCCACGCGGTCACTCAGTGGTTTATATGTCTGTCCCCACGCGGTCACTCAGTAGTTTATATGTCTGTCCCCACGTGGTCACTCAGTGGTTTATCTGTCTGTCCCCACGCGGTCATTCAGCGGTTTATATGTCTGTCCCCACGCGGTCACTCAGTGGTTTATATGTCTGTCCCCACGCGGTCACTCAGTGGTTTATATGTCTGTCCCCACGCGGTCACTCAGTGGTTTATCTGTCTGTCCCCACGCGGTCACTCAGTGGTTTATCTGTCTGTCCCCACGCGGTCATTCAGTGGTTTATATGTCTGTCACTCAGTGGTTTATCTGTCTGTCCCCACGCGGTCACACAGTGGTTTATCTGTCTGTCCCCACGCGGTCACACAGTGGTTTATCTGTCTGTCCCCACGCGGTCACACAGTGGTTTATATGTCTGTCCCCACGCGGTCACTCAGTGGTTTATATGTCTGTCCCCATGCGGTCACTCAGTGGTTTATGTCTGTCCCCACGGGGTCACTCAGTGGTTTATATGTCTGTCCCCACGCGGTCACTCAGTGGTTTATCTGTCTGTCCCCACGCGGTCACTCAGTGGTTTATCTGTCTGTCCCCACGCGGTCACTCAGTGGTTTATATGTCTGTCCCCACACGGTCACTCAGTGGTTTATATGTCTGTCACTCAGTGGTTTATATGTCTGTCACTCAGTGGTTTATATGTCTGTCACTCAGTGGTTTACATGTCTGGCCCCACGCGGTCGCTCAGTGGTTTATCTGTCTGGCCCCACGCGGTCGCTCAGTGGTTTATCTGTCTGTCCCCACGCGGTCACTCAGTGGTTTATCTGTCTGTCCCCACGCGGTCATTCAGTGGTTTATCTGTCTGTCCCCACGCGGTCACTCAGTGGTTTATATGTCTGTCCCCACACGGTCACTCAGTGGTTTATATGTCTGTCCCCACACGGTCACTCAGTGGTTTATATGTCTGTCACTCAGTGGTTTATATGTCTGTCACTCAGTGGTTTATATGTCTGTCACTCAGTGGTTTATATGTCTGTCACTCAGTGGTTTATATGTCTGTCCCCACGCGGTCACTCAGTGGTTTATATGTCTGTTCCCACGCGGTCACTCATTGGTTTATCTGTCTGTCCCCACGCGGTCATTCAGTGTTTTATATGTCTGTCCCCACGCGGTCACTCAGTGGTTTACATGTCTGTCCCCACGCGGTCGCTCAGTGGTTTACATGTCTGGCCCCACGCGGTCGCTCAGTGGTTTATCTGTCTGTCCCCACGCGGTCACTCAGTGGTTTATCTGTCTGTCCCCACGCGGTCATTCAGTGGTTTATCTGTCTGTCCCCACGCTGTCACTCAGTGGTTTATATGTCTGTCATTCAGTGGTTAATATGTCTGTCCCCACGCGGTCACTCAGTGGTTTATATATCTGTCCCCGCGCGGTCACTCAGTGGTTTATCTGTCTGTCCCCACGCGGTCACTCAGTGGTTTATCTGTCTGTCCCCACGCGGTCACTCAGTGGTTTACATGTCTGTCCCCACGCGGTCACTCAGTGTTTTATATGTCTGTCCCCACGCGGTCACACAGTGGTTTATATGTCTGTCCCCACACGGTCACTCAGTGGTTTATCTGTCTGTCCCCACGCGGTCACTCAGTGGTTTATATGTCTGTCCCCACGCGGTCACTCAGTGGTTTATATGTCTGTCACTCAGTGGTTTATCTGTCTGTCCCCATGCGGTCACACAGTGGTTTATCTGTCTGTCCCCACGCGGTCACTCAGTGGTTTATATGTCTGTTCCCACGCGGTCACTCATTGGTTTATCTGTCTGTCCCCACGCGGTCACACAGTGGTTTATCTGTCTGTCCCCACGCGGTCACTCAGTGGTTTATCTGTCTGTCCCCACGCGGTCACTCAGTGGTTTATATGTCTGTCCCCACGTGGTCACTCAGTGGTTTATATGTCTGTCCCCACGCGGTCACTCAGTGGTTTATATGTCTGTCCCCACGCGGTCACTCAGTGGTTAATATGTCTGTCCCCACGCGGTCACTCAGTGGTTTATATGTCTGTCCCCACGCGGTCACTCAGTGGTTTATCTGTCTGTCCCCACGCGGTCACTCAGTGGTTTATCTGTCTGTCCCCACGCGGTCACTAGGTGGTTTATCTGTCTGTCCCCACGCGGTCATTCAGTGGTTTATATGTCTGTCACTCAGTGGTTTATCTGTCTGTCCCCACGCGGTCACACAGTGGTTTATCTGTCTGTCCCCACGCGGTCACACAGTGGTTTATCTGTCTGTCCCCACGCGGTCACACAGTGGTTTATCTGTCTGTCCCCACGCGGTCACTCAGTGGTTTATATGTCTGTCCCCACGCGGTCACTCAGTGGTTTATAAGTCTGTCCCCATGCGGTCACTCAGTGGTTTATGTCTGTCCCCACGGGGTCACTCAGTGGTTTATATGTCTGTCCCCACGCGGTCACTCAGTGGTTTATCTGTCTGTCCCCACGCGGTCACTCAGCGGTTTATCTGTCTGTCCCCACGCGGTCACTCAGTGGTTTATATTTCTGTCCCCACGCGGTCACTCAGTGGTTTATATGTCTGTCCCTACGCGGTCACACAGTGGTTTATCTGTCTGTCCCCACACGGTCACTCAGTGGTTTATCTGTCTGTCCCCACGCGGTCACTCAGTGGTTTATCTGTCTGTCCCCACGCGGTCACTCAGTGGTTTATATGTCTGTCCCCACGCGGTCACTCAGTGGTTTATATTTCTGTCCCCACGCGGTCACTCAGCGGTTTATCTGTCTGTCCCCACGCGGTCACTCAGTGGTTTATATTTCTGTCCCCACGCGGTCACTCAGTGGTTTATATGTCTGTCCCTACGCGGTCACACAGTGGTTTATCTGTCTGTCCCCACACGGTCACTCAGTGGTTTATCTGTCTGTCCCCACGCGGTCACTCAGTGGTTTATCTGTCTGTCCCCACGCGGTCACTCAGTGGTTTATATGTCTGTCCCCACGCGGTCACACAGTGGTTTATATGTCTGTCCCCACGCGGTCACTCAGTGGTTTATCTGTCTGTCCCCACGCGGTCACTCAGTGGTTTATCTGTCTGTCCCCACGCGGTCACACAGTGGTTTATCTGTCTGTCCCCACGCGGTCACTCAGTGGTTTATATGTCTGTCCCCACGTGGTCACTCAGTGGTTTATCTGTCTTTCCCCACGCGGTCACTCAGTCGTTTATCTGTCTGTCCCCACGCGGTCACTCAGCGGTTTATCTGTCTGTCCCCACGCGGTCACTCAGTGGTTTATCTGTCTGTCCCCACGCGGTCACTCAGTGGTTTATATGTCTGTCCCCACGCGGTCACTCAGTGGTTTATCTGTCTGTCCCCACGCGGTCACTCAGTGGTTTATCTGTCTTTCCCCACGCGGTCACTCAATGGTTTATCTGTCTGTCCCCACGCGGTCACTCAGCGGTTTATCTGTCTGTCCCCACGCGGTCACTCAGTGGTTTATCTGTCTGTCCCCACGCGGTCACACAGTGGTTTATCTGTCTGTCCCCACGCGGTCACACAGTGGTTTATCTGTCTGTCCCCACGCGGTCACACAGTGGTTTATCTGTCTGTCCCCACGCGGTCACTCAGTGGTTTATATGTCTGTCCCCACGCGGTCACTCAGTGGTTTATATTACTGTCCCCATGCGGTCACTCAGTGGTTTATGTCTGTCCCCACGGGGTCACTCAGTGGTTTATATGTCTGTCCCCACGCGGTCACTCAGTGGTTTATCTGTCTGTCCCCACGCGGTCACTCAGAGGTTTATCTGTCTGTCCCCACGCGGTCACTCAGTGGTTTATATTTCTGTCCCCACGCGGTCACTCAGTGGTTTATCTGTCTGTCCCCACGCGGTCACTCAGCGGTTTATCTGTCTGTCCCCACGCGGTCACTCAGTGGTTTATATTTCTGTCCCCACGCGGTCACTCAGTGGTTTATATGTCTGTCCCTACGCGGTCACACAGTGGTTTATCTGTCTGTCCCCACGCGGTAACTCAGTTGTTTATCTGTCTGTCCCCACGCGGTCACTCAGTGGTTTATCTGTCTGTCCCCACGCGGTCACTCAGTGGTTTATATGTCTGTCCCCACGCGGTCACACAGTGGTTTATCTGTCTGTCCCCACGCGGTCACTGAGTGGTTTATCTGTCTGTCCCCACGCGGTCACTCAGTGGTTTATATGTCTGTCCCCACGCGGTCACTCAGTAGTTTATATGTCTGTCCCCACGTGGTCACTCAGTGGTTTATCTGTCTGTCCCCACGCGGTCACTCAGTGGTTGATCTGTCTGTCCCCACGCGGTCACTCAGTGGTTGATCTGTCTGTCCCCACGCGGTCACTCAGTGGTTTATATGTCTGTCCCCACGCGGTCACTCAGTGGTTTATATGTCTGTCCCCACGCGGTCACTCAGTGGTTTATCTGTCTGTCCCCATGCGGTCACTCAGTGGTTTATCTGTCTGTCCCCACGCGGTCAATCAGTGGTTTATCTGTCTGTCCCCACGCGGTCATTCAGTGGTTTATATGTCTGTCACTCAGTGGTTTATCTGTCTGTCCCCACGCGGTCACACAGTGGTTTATCTGTCTGTCCCCACGCGGTCACACAGTGGTTTATCTGTCTGTCCCCATGCGGTCACTCAGTGGTTTATATGTCTGTCCCCACGCGGTCACTCAGTGGTTTATATGTCTGTCCCCATGCGGTCACTCAGTGGTTTATGTCTGTCCCCACGGGGTCACTCAGTGGTTTATCTGTCTGTCCCCACGCGGTCACTCAGTGGTTTATCTGTCTGTCCCCACGCGGTCACTCAGTGGTTTATATGTCTGTCCCCACGTGGTCACTCAGGGGTTTATCTGTCTGTCCCCACGCGGTCATTCAGTCGTTTATATGTCTGTCCCCACACGGTCACTCAGTGGTTTATATGTCTGTCACTCAGTGGTTTATATGTCTGTCACTCAGTGGTTTATATGTCTGTCACTCAGTGGTTTACATGTCTGGCCCGACGCGGTCGCTCAGTGGTTTATCTGTCCGTCCCCACGCGGTCACTCAGTGGTTTATCTGTCTGTCCCCACGCGGTCATTCAGTGGTTTATCTGTCTGTCCCCACGCGGTCACTCAGTGGTTTATATGTCTGTCCCCACGCGGTCACTCAGTAGTTTATATGTCTGTCCCCACACGGTCACTCAGTGGTTTGTATGTCTGTCACTCAGTGTTTTATATGTCTGTCACTCAGTGGTTTATATGTCTGTCACTCAGTGGTTTATATGTCTGTCCCCACGCGGTCACTCAGTGGTTTATATGTCTGTTCCCACGCGGTCACTCATTGGTTTATCTGTCTGTCCCCACGCGGTCATTCAGTGGTTTATATGTCTGTCCCCACGCGGTCACTCAGTGGTTTACATGTCTGTCCCCACGCGGTCGCTCAGTGGTTTACATGTCTGTCCCCACGCGGTCGCTCAGTGGTTTACATGTCTGTCCCCACGCGGTCGCTCAGTGGTTTATCTGTCTGTCCCCACGCGTTCACTCAGTGGTTTATCTGTCTGTCCCCACGCGGTCATTCAGTGGTTTATCTGTCTGTCCCCACGCGGTCACTCAGTGGTTTATATGTCTGTCCCCACGCGGTCACTCAGTAGTTTATATGTCTGTCCCCACGCGGTCACTCAGTGGTTTGTCTGTCTGTCCCCACGCGGTCACTCAGTGGTTTGTCTGTCTGTCCCCACGCGGTCATTCAGTGGTTTATATGTCTGTCCCCACACAGTCACTCAGTGGTTAATATGTCTGTCCCCACGCGGTCACTCAGTGGTTTATATATCTGTCCCCCCGCGGTCACTCAGTGGTTTATCTGTCTGTCCCCACGCGGTCACTCAGTGGTTTATCTGTCTGTCCCCACGCGGTCACTCAGTGGTTTACATGTCTGTCCCCACGCGGTCACTCAGTGTTTTATATGTCTGTCCCCACGCGGTCACACAGTGGTTTATATGTCTGTCCCCACACGGTCACTCAGTGGTTTATCTGTCTGTCCCCACGCGGTCACTCAGTGGTTTATATGTCTGTCCCCATGCGGTCACACAGTGGTTTATCTGTCTGTCCCCACGCGGTCACTCAGTGGTTTATATGTCTGTTCCCACGCGGTCACTCATTGGTTTATCTGTCTGTCCCCACGCGGTCACACAGTGGTTTATCTGTCTGTCCCCACGCGGTCACTCAGTGGTTTATCTGTCTGTCCCCACGCGGTCACTCAGTGGTTTATATGTCTGTCCCCACGTGGTCACTCAGTGGTTTATATGTCTGTCCCCACGCGGTCACTCAGTGGTTTATATGTCTGTCCCCACGCGGTCACTCAGTGGTTAATATGTCTGTCCCCACGCGGTCACTCAGTGGTTTATATGTCTGTCCCCACGCGGTCACTCAGTGGTTTATCTGTCTGTCCCCACGCGGTCACTCAGTGGTTTATCTGTCTGTCCCCACGCGGTCACTCAGTGGTTTATCTGTCTGTCCCCACGCGGTCATTCAGTGGTTTATATGTCTGTCACTCAGTGGTTTATCTGTCTGTCCCCACGCGGTCACACAGTGGTTTATCTGTCTGTCCCCACGCGGTCACACAGTGGTTTATCTGTCTGTCCCCACGCGGTCACTCAGTGGTTTATATGTCTGCCCCCACGCTGTCACTCAGTGGTTTATATGTCTGTCCCCACGCGGTCACTCAGTGGTTAATATGTCTGTCCAAACGCGGTCACTCAGTGGTTTATATGTCTGTCCCCACGCGGTCACTCAGTGGTTTATCTGTCTGTCCCCACGCGGTCACTCAGTGGTTTATCTGTCTGTCCCCACGCGGTCACTGAGTGGTTTATCTGTCTGTCCCCACGCGGTCACTCAGTGGTTTATATGTCTGTCCCCACGCGGTCACTCAGTAGTTTATATGTCTGTCCCCACGTGGTCACTCAGTGGTTTATCTGTCTGTCCCCACGCGGTCATTCAGCGGTTTATATGTCTGTCCCCACGCGGTCACTCAGTGGTTTATATGTCTGTCCCCACGCGGTCACTCAGTGGTTTATATGTCTGTCCCCACGCGGTCACTCAGTGGTTTATCTGTCTGTCCCCACGCGGTCACTCAGTGGTTTATCTGTCTGTCCCCACGCGGTCACTCAGTGGTTTATCTGTCTGTCCCCACGCGGTCATTCAGTGGTTTATATGTCTGTCACTTAGTGGTTTATCTGTCTGTCCCCACGCGGTCACACAGTGGTTTATCTGTCTGTCCCCACGCGGTCACACAGTGGTTTATCTGTCTGTCCCCACGCGGTCACTCAGTGGTTTATATGTCTGTCCCCACGCGGTCACTCAGTGGTTTATATGTCTGTCCCCATGCGGTCACTCAGTGGTTTATGTCTGTCCCCACGGGGTCACTCAGTGGTTTATATGTCTGTCCCCACGCGGTCACTCAGTGGTTTATCTGTCTGTCCCCACGCGGTCACTCAGTGGTTTATCTGTCTGTCCCCACGCGGTCACTCAGTGGTTTATATGTCTGTCCCCACGTGGTCACTCAGGGGTTTATCTGTCTGTCCCCACGCGGTCATTCAGTGGTTTATATGTCTGTCCCCACGCGGTCACTCAGTGGTTTACATGTCTGTCCCCACGCGGTCGCTCAGTGGTTTACATGTCTGTCCCCACGCGGTCGCTCAGTGGTTTACATGTCTGTCCCCACGCGGTCGCTCAGTGGTTTATCTGTCTGTCCCCACGCGTTCACTCAGTGGTTTATCTGTCTGTCCCCACGCGGTCATTCAGTGGTTTATCTGTCTGTCCCCACGCGGTCACTCAGTGGTTTATATGTCTGTCCCCACGCGGTCACTCAGTAGTTTGTCTGTCTGTCCCCACGCGGTCATTCAGTGGTTTATATGTCTGTCCCCACACAGTCACTCAGTGGTTAATATGTCTGTCCCCACGCGGTCACTCAGTGGTTTATATATCTGTCCCCCCGCGGTCACTCAGTGGTTTATCTGTCTGTCCCCACGCGGTCACTCAGTGGTTTATCTGTCTGTCCCCACGCGGTCACTCAGTGGTTTACATGTCTGTCCCCACGCGGTCACTCAGTGTTTTATATGTCTGTCCCCACGCGGTCACACAGTGGTTTATATGTCTGTCCCCACACGGTCACTCAGTGGTTTATCTGTCTGTCCCCACGCGGTCACTCAGTGGTTTATATGTCTGTCCCCATGCGGTCACACAGTGGTTTATCTGTCTGTCCCCACGCGGTCACTCAGTGGTTTATATGTCTGTTCCCACGCGGTCACTCATTGGTTTATCTGTCTGTCCCCACGCGGTCACACAGTGGTTTATCTGTCTGTCCCCACGCGGTCACTCAGTGGTTTATCTGTCTGTCCCCACGCGGTCACTCAGTGGTTTATATGTCTGTCCCCACGTGGTCACTCAGTGGTTTATATGTCTGTCCCCACGCGGTCACTCAGTGGTTTATATGTCTGTCCCCACGCGGTCACTCAGTGGTTAATATGTCTGTCCCCACGCGGTCACTCAGTGGTTTATATGTCTGTCCCCACGCGGTCACTCAGTGGTTTATCTGTCTGTCCCCACGCGGTCACTCAGTGGTTTATCTGTCTGTCCCCACGCGGTCACTCAGTGGTTTATCTGTCTGTCCCCACGCGGTCATTCAGTGGTTTATATGTCTGTCACTCAGTGGTTTATCTGTCTGTCCCCACGCGGTCACACAGTGGTTTATCTGTCTGTCCCCACGCGGTCACACAGTGGTTTATCTGTCTGTCCCCACGCGGTCACTCAGTGGTTTATATGTCTGCCCCCACGCTGTCACTCAGTGGTTTATATGTCTGTCCCCACGCGGTCACTCAGTGGTTAATATGTCTGTCCAAACGCGGTCACTCAGTGGTTTATATGTCTGTCCCCACGCGGTCACTCAGTGGTTTATCTGTCTGTCCCCACGCGGTCACTCAGTGGTTTATCTGTCTGTCCCCACGCGGTCACTGAGTGGTTTATCTGTCTGTCCCCACGCGGTCACTCAGTGGTTTATATGTCTGTCCCCACGCGGTCACTCAGTAGTTTATATGTCTGTCCCCACGTGGTCACTCAGTGGTTTATCTGTCTGTCCCCACGCGGTCATTCAGCGGTTTATATGTCTGTCCCCACGCGGTCACTCAGTGGTTTATATGTCTGTCCCCACGCGGTCACTCAGTGGTTTATATGTCTGTCCCCACGCGGTCACTCAGTGGTTTATCTGTCTGTCCCCACGCGGTCACTCAGTGGTTTATCTGTCTGTCCCCACGCGGTCACTCAGTGGTTTATCTGTCTGTCCCCACGCGGTCATTCAGTGGTTTATATGTCTGTCACTTAGTGGTTTATCTGTCTGTCCCCACGCGGTCACACAGTGGTTTATCTGTCTGTCCCCACGCGGTCACACAGTGGTTTATCTGTCTGTCCCCACGCGGTCACTCAGTGGTTTATATGTCTGTCCCCACGCGGTCACTCAGTGGTTTATATGTCTGTCCCCATGCGGTCACTCAGTGGTTTATGTCTGTCCCCACGGGGTCACTCAGTGGTTTATATGTCTGTCCCCACGCGGTCACTCAGTGGTTTATCTGTCTGTCCCCACGCGGTCACTCAGTGGTTTATCTGTCTGTCCCCACGCGGTCACTCAGTGGTTTATATGTCTGTCCCCACGTGGTCACTCAGGGGTTTATCTGTCTGTCCCCACGCGGTCATTCAGTGGTTTATATGTCTGTCCCCACACGGTCACTCAGTGGTTTATATGTCTGTCACTCAGTGGTTTATATGTCTGTCACTCAGTGGTTTATATGTCTGTCACTCAGTGGTTTACATGTCTGGCCCCACGCGGTCGCTCAGTGGTTTATCTGTCTGTCCCCACGCGGTCACTCAGTGGTTTATATGTCTGTCCCCACGCGGTCACTCAGTAGTTTATATGTCTGTCCCCACACGGTCACTCAGTGGTTTATATGTCTGTCACTCAGTGGTTTATATGTCTGTCACTCAGTGGTTTATATGTCTGTCACTCAGTGGTTTATATGTCTGTCACTCAGTGGTTTATATGTCTGTCCCCACGCGGTCACTCAGTGGTTTATATGTCTGTTCCCACGCGGTCACTCAGTGGTAAATATGTCTGTCCCCACGCGGTCACTCAGTGGTTTATATATCTGTCCCCCCGCGGTCACTCAGTGGTTTATCTGTCTGTCCCCACGCGGTCACTCAGTGGTTTATCTGTCTGTCCCCACGCGGTCACTCAGTGGTTTACATGTCTGTCCCCACGCGGTCACTCAGTGTTTTATATGTCTGTCCCCACGCGGTCACACAGTGGTTTATATGTCTGTCCCCACACGGTCACTCAGTGGTTTATCTGTCTGTCCCCACGCGGTCACTCAGTGGTTTATATGTCTGTCCCCACGCGGTCACTCAGTGGTTTATATGTCTGTCACTCAGTGGTTTATCTGTCTGTCCCCATGCGGTCACACAGTGGTTTATCTGTCTGTCCCCACGCGGTCACTCAGTGGTTTAAATGTCTGTTCCCACGCAGGTCACTCATTGGTTTATCTGTCTGTCCCCACGCGGTCACACAGTGGTTTATCTGTCTGTCCCCACGCGGTCACTCAGTGGTTTATCTGTCTGTCCCCACGCGGTCACTCAGTGGTTTATATGTCTGTCCCCACGTGGTCACTCAGTGGTTTATATGTCTGTCCCCACGCGGTCACTCAGTGGTTTATATGTCTGTCCCCACGCGGTCACTCAGTGGTTAATATGTCTGTCCCCACGCGGTCACTCAGTGGTTTATATGTCTGTCCCCACGCGGTCACTCAGTGGTTTATCTGTCTGTCCCCACGCGGTCACTCAGTGGTTTATCTGTCTGTCCCCACGTGGTCATTCAATGGTTTATATGTCTGTCACTCAGTGGTTTATCTGTCTGTCCCCACGCGGTCACACAGTGGTTTATCTGTCTGTCCCCACGCGGTCACACAGTGGTTTATCTGTCTGTCCCCACGCGGTCACACAGTGGTTTATCTGTCTGTCCCCAGGCGGTCACTCAGTGGTTTATATGTCTGTCCCCACGCGGTCACTCAGTGGTTTATATGTCTGTCCCCACGCGGTCACTCAGTGGTTAATATGTCTGTCTCCACGCGGTCACTCAGTGGTTTATATGTCTGTCCCCACGCGGTCACTCAGTGGTTTATCTGTCTGTCCCCACGCGGTCACTCAGTGGTTTATCTGTCTGTCCCCACGCGGTCACTGAGTGGTTTATCTGTCTGTCCCCACGCGGTCACTCAGTGGTTTATATGTCTGTCCCCACGCGGTCACTCAGTAGTTTATATGTCTGTCCCCACGTGGTCACTCAGTGGTTTATCTGTCTGTCCCCACGCGGTCATTCAGCGGTTTATATGTCTGTCCCCACGCGGTCACTCAGTGGTTTATATGTCTGTCCCCACGCGGTCACTCAGTGGTTTATATGTCTGTCCCCACGCGGTCACTCAGTGGTTTATCTGTCTGTCCCCACGCGGTCACTCAGTGGTTTATCTGTCTGTCCCCACGCGGTCACTCAGTGGTTTATCTGTCTGTCCCCACGCGGTCATTCAGTGGTTTATATGTCTGTCACTCAGTGGTTTATCTGTCTGTCCCCACGCGGTCACACAGTGGTTTATCTGTCTGTCCCCACGCGGTCACACAGTGGTTTATCTGTCTGTCCCCACGCGGTCACTCAGTGGTTTATATGTCTGTCCCCACGCGGTCACTCAGTGGTTTATATGTCTGTCCCCATGCGGTCACTCAGTGGTTTATGTCTGTCCCCACGGGGTCACTCAGTGGTTTATATGTCTGTCCCCACGCGGTCACTCAGTGGTTTATCTGTCTGTCCCCACGCGGTCACTCAGTGGTTTATCTGTCTGTCCCCACGCGGTCACTCAGTGGTTTATATGTCTGTCCCCACATGGTCACTCAGGGGTTTATCTGTCTGTCCCCACGCGGTCATTCAGTGGTTTATATGTCTGTCCCCACACGGTCACTCAGTGGTTTATATGTCTGTCACTCAGTGGTTTATATGTCTGTCACTCAGTGGTTTATATGTCTGTCACTCAGTGGTTTACATGTCTGGCCCCACGCGGTCGCTCAGTGGTTTATCTGTCTGTCCCCACGCGGTCACTCAGTGGTTTATATGTCTGTCCCCACGCGGTCACTCAGTAGTTTATATGTCTGTCACCACACGGTCACTCAGTGGTTTATATGTCTGTCACTCAGTGGTTTATATGTCTGTCACTCAGTGGTTTATATGTCTGTCACTCAGTGGTTTATATGTCTGTCACTCAGTGGTTTATATGTCTGTCCCCACGCGGTCACTCAGTGGTTTATATGTCTGTTCCCACGCGGTCACTCATTGGTTTATCTGTCTGTCCCCACGCGGTCATTCAGTGGTTTATATGTCTGTCCCCACGCGGTCACTCAGTGGTTTACATGTCTGTCCCCACGCGGTCGCTCAGTGGTTTACATGTCTGGCCCCACGTGGTCGCTCAGTGGTTTATCTGTCTGTCCCCACGCGGTCACTCAGTGGTTTATATGTCTGTCCCCACGCGGTCACTCAGTCGTTTATATGTCTGTCCCCACACAGTCACTCAGTGGTTAATATGTCTGTCCCCACGCGGTCACTCAGTGGTTTATATATCTGTCCCCCCGCGGTCACTCAGTGGTTTATCTGTCTGTCCCCACGCGGTCACTCAGTGGTTTATCTGTCTGTCCCCACGCGGTCACTCAGCGGTTTATATGTCTGTCCCCACGCGGTCACTCAGTGGTTTATATGTCTGTCACTCAGTGGTTTATCTGTCTGTCCCCACGCGGTCACACAGTGGTTTATCTGTCTGTCCCCACGCGGTCACTCAGTGGTTTATCTGTCTGTCCCCATGCGGTCACTCAGTGGTTTATGTCTGTCCCCACGGGGTCACTCAGTGGTTTATATGTCTGTCCCCACGCGGTCACTCAGTGGTTTATCTGTCTGTCCCCACGCGGTCACTCAGTGGTTTATCTGTCTGTCCCCACGCGGTCACTCAGTGGTTTATATGTCTGTCCCCACGTGGTCACTCAGGGGTTTATCTGTCTGTCCCCACGCGGTCATTCAGTCGTTTATATGTCTGTCCCCACACGGTCACTCAGTGGTTTATATGTCGGTCACTCAGTGGTTTATATGTCTGTCACTCAGTGGTTTATATGTCTGTCACTCAGTGGTTTACATGTCTGGCCCGACGCGGTCGCTCAGTGGTTTATCTGTCCGTCCCCACGCGGTCACTCAGTGGTTTATCTGTCTGTCCCCACGCGGTCATTCAGTGGTTTATCTGTCTGTCCCCACGCGGTCACTCAGTGGTTTATATGTCTGTCCCCACGCGGTCACTCAGTAGTTTATATGTCTGTCCCCACACGGTCACTCAGTGGTTTATATGTCTGTCACTCAGTGTTTATATGTCTGTCACTCAGTGGTTTATATGTCTGTCACTCAGTGGTTTATATGTCTGTCCCCACGCGGTCACTCAGTGGTTTATATGTCTGTTCCCACGCGGTCACTCATTGGTTTATCTGTCTGTCCCCACGCGGTCATTCAGTGGTTTATATGTCTGTCCCCACGCGGTCACTCAGTGGTTTACATGTCTGTCCCCACGCGGTCGCTCAGTGGTTTACATGTCTGTCCCCACGCGGTCGCTCAGTGGTTTACATGTCTGTCCCCACGCGGTCGCTCAGTGGTTTATCTGTCTGTCCCCACGCGTTCACTCAGTGGTTTATCTGTCTGTCCCCACGCGGTCATTCAGTGGTTTATCTGTCTGTCCCCACGCGGTCACTCAGTGGTTTATATGTCTGTCCCCACGCGGTCACTCAGTAGTTTATATGTCTGTCCCCACGCGGTCACTCAGTGGTTTGTCTGTCTGTCCCCACGCGGTCATTCAGTGGTTTATATGTCTGTCCCCACACAGTCACTCAGTGGTTAATATGTCTGTCCCCACGCGGTCACTCAGTGGTTTATATATCTGTCCCCCCGCGGTCACTCAGTGGTTTATCTGTCTGTCCCCACGCGGTCACTCAGTGGTTTATCTGTCTGTCCCCACGCGGTCACTCAGTGGTTTACATGTCTGTCCCCACGCGGTCACTCAGTGTTTTATATGTCTGTCCCCACGCGGTCACACAGTGGTTTATATGTCTGTCCCCACACGGTCACTCAGTGGTTTATCTGTCTGTCCCCACGCGGTCACTCAGTGGTTTATATGTCTGTCCCCACGCGGTCACTCAGTGGTTTATATGTCTGTCACTCAGTGGTTTATCTGTCTGTCCCCATGCGGTCACACAGTGGTTTATCTGTCTGTCCCCACGCGGTCACTCAGTGGTTTATATGTCTGTTCCCACGCGGTCACTCATTGGTTTATCTGTCTGTCCCCACGCGGTCACACAGTGGTTTATCTGTCTGTCCCCACGCGGTCACTCAGTGGTTTATCTGTCTGTCCCCATGCGGTCACTCAGTGGTTTATATGTCTGTCCCCACGTGGTCACTCAGTGGTTTATATGTCTGTCCCCACGCGGTCACTCAGTGGTTTATATGTCTGTCCCCACGCGGTCACTCAGTGGTTAATATGTCTGTCCCCACGCGGTCACTCAGTGGTTTATATGTCTGTCCCCACGCGGTCACTCAGTGGTTTATCTGTCTGTCCCCACGCGGTCACTCAGTGGTTTATCTGTCTGTCCCCACGCGGTCACTCAGTGGTTTATCTGTCTGTCCCCACGCGGTCATTCAGTGGTTTATATGTCTGTCACTCAGTGGTTTATCTGTCTGTCCCCACGCGGTCACACAGTGGTTTATCTGTGTGTCCCCACGCGGTCACACAGTGGTTTATCTGTCTGTCCCCACGCGGTCACACAGTGGTTTATCTGTCTGTCCCCACGCGGTCACTCAGTGGTTTATATGTCTGTCCCCACGCTGTCACTCAGTGGTTTATATGTCTGTCCCCACGCGGTCACTCAGTGGTTAATATGTCTGTCCAAACGCGGTCACTCAGTGGTTTATATGTCTGTCCCCACGCGGTCACTCAGTGGTTTATCTGTCTGTCCCCACGCGATCACTCAGTGGTTTATCTGTCTGTCCCCACGCGGTCACTGAGTGGTTTATCTGTCTGTCCCCACGCGGTCACTCAGTGGTTTATATGTCTGTCCCCACGCGGTCACTCAGTAGTTTATATGTCTGTCCCCACGTGGTCACTCAGTGGTTTATCTGTCTGTCCCCACGCGGTCATTCAGCGTTTTATATGTCTGTCCCCACGCGGTCACTCAGTGGTTTATATGTCTGTCCCCACGCGGTCACTCAGTGGTTTATATGTCTGTCCCCACGCGGTCACTCAGTGGTTTATCTGTCTGTCCCCACGCGGTCACTCAGTGGTTTATCTGTCTGTCCCCACGCGGTCACTCAGTGGTTTATCTGTCTGTCCCCACGCGGTCATTCAGTGGTTTATATGTCTGTCACTTAGTGGTTTATCTGTCTGTCCCCACGCGGTCACACAGTGGTTTATCTGTCTGTCCCCACGTGGTCACACAGTGGTTTATCTGTCTGTCCCCACGCGGTCACTCAGTGGTTTATATGTCTGTCCCCACGCGGTCACTCAGTGGTTTATATGTCTGTCCCCATGCGGTCACTCAGTGGTTTATGTCTGTCCCCACGGGGTCACTCAGTGGTTTATATGTCTGTCCCCACGCGGTCACTCAGTGGTTTATCTGTCTGTCCCCACGCGGTCACTCAGTGGTTTATCTGTCTGTCCCCACGCGGTCACTCAGTGGTTTATATGTCTGTCCCCACGTGGTCACTCAGGGGTTTATCTGTCTGTCCCCACGCGGTCATTCAGTGGTTTATATGTCTGTCCCCACACGGTCACTCAGTGGTTTATATGTCTGTCACTCAGTGGTTTATATGTCTGTCACTCAGTGGTTTATATGTCTGTCACTCAGTGGTTTACATGTCTGGCCCCACGCGGTCGCTCAGTGGTTTATCTGTCTGTCCCCACGCGGTCACTCAGTGGTTTATATGTCTGTCCCCACGCGGTCACTCAGTAGTTTATATGTCTGTCCCCACACGGTCACTCAGTGGTTTATATGTCTGTCACTCAGTGGTTTATATGTCTGTCACTCAGTGGTTTATATGTCTGTCACTCAGTGGTTTATATGTCTGTCACTCAGTGGTTTATATGTCTGTCCCCACGCGGTCACTCAGTGGTTTATATGTCTGTTCCCACGCGGTCACTCAGTGGTTAATATGTCTGTCCCCACGCGGTCACTCAGTGGTTTATATATCTGTCCCCCCGCGGTCACTCAGTGGTTTATCTGTCTGTCCCCACGCGGTCACTCAGTGGTTTATCTGTCTGTCCCCACGCGGTCACTCAGTGGTTTACATGTCTGTCCCCACGCGGTCACTCAGTGTTTTATATGTCTGTCCCCACGCGGTCACACAGTGGTTTATATGTCTGTCCCCACACGGTCACTCAGTGGTTTATCTGTCTGTCCCCACGCGGTCACTCAGTGGTTTATATGTCTGTCCTCACGCGGTCACTCAGTGGTTTATATGTCTGTCACTCAGTGGTTTATCTGTCTGTCCCCATGCGGTCACACAGTGGTTTATCTGTCTGTCCCCAGGCGGTCACTCAGTGGTTTAAATGTCTGTTCCCACGCGGTCACTCATTGGTTTATCTGTCTGTCCCCACGCGGTCACACAGTGGTTTATCTGTCTGTCCCCACGCGGTCACTAAGTGGTTTATCTGTCTGTCCCCACGCGGTCACTCAGTGGTTTATATGTCTGTCCCCACGTGGTCACTCAGTGGTTTATATGTCTGTCCCCACGCGGTCACTCAGTGGTTTATATGTCTGTCCCCACGCGGTCACTCAGTGGTTAATATGTCTGTCCCCACGCGGTCACTCAGTGGTTTATATGTCTGTCCCCACGCGGTCACTCAGTGGTTTATCTGTCTGTCCCCACGCGGTCACTCAGTGGTTTATCTGTCTGTCCCCACGCGGTCATTCAATGGTTTATATGTCTGTCACTCAGTGGTTTATCTGTCTGTCCCCACGCGGTCACACAGTGGTTTATCTGTCTGTCCCCACGCGGTCACACAGTGGTTTATCTGTCTGTCCCCACGCGGTCACACAGTGGTTTATCTGTCTGTCCCCACGCGGTCACTCAGTGGTTTATCTGTCTGTCCCCACGCGGTCATTCAGTGGTTTATATGTCTGTCCCCACACGGTCACTCAGTGGTTTATATGTCTGTCACTCAGTGGTTTATATGTCTGTCACTCAGTGGTTTATATGTCTGTCACTCAGTGGTTTACATGTCTGGCCCCACGCGGTCGCTCAGTGGTTTATCTGTCTGTCCCCACGCGGTCACTCAGTGGTTTATATGTCTGTCCCCACGCGGTCACTCAGTAGTTTATATGTCTGTCACCACACGGTCACTCAGTGGTTTATATGTCTGTCACTCAGTGGTTTATATGTCTGTCACTCAGTGGTTTATATGTCTGTCACTCAGTGGTTTATATGTCTGTCACTCAGTGGTTTATATGTCTGTTCCCACGCGGTCACTCATTGGTTTATCTGTCTGTCCCCACGCGGTCATTCAGTGGTTTATATGTCTGTCCCCACGCGGTCATTCAGTGGTTTACATGTCTGTCCCCACGCGGTCGCTCAGTGGTTTACATGTCTGGCCCCACGCGGTCGCTCAGTGGTTTATCTGTCTGTCCCCACGCGGTCACTCAGTGGTTTATATGTCTGTCCCCACGCGGTCACTCAGTAGTTTATATGTCTGTCCCCACGCGGTCACTCAGTGGTTTGTCTGTCTGTCCCCACGCGGTCATTCAGTGGTTTATATGTCTGTCCCCACACAGTCACTCAGTGGTTAATATGTCTGTCCCCACGCGGTCACTCAGTGGTTTATATATCTGTCCCCCCGCGGTCACTCAGTGGTTTATCTGTCTGTCCCCACGCGGTCACTCAGTGGTTTATCTGTCTGTCCCCACGCGGTCACTCAGCGGTTTATATGTCTGTCCCCACGCGGTCACTCAGTGGTTTATATGTCTGTCACTCAGTGGTTTATCTGTCTGTCCCCACGCGGTCACACAGTGGTTTATCTGTCTGTCCCCACGCGGTCACTCAGTGGTTTATATGTCTGTTCCCACGCGGTCACTCATTGGTTTATCTGTCTGTCCCCACGCGGTCACACAGTGGTTTATCTGTCTGTCCCCACGTGGTCACTCAGTGGTTTATCTGTCTGTCCCCACGCGGTCACTCAGTGGTTATATGTCTGTCCCCACGTGGTCACTCAGTGGTTTATATGTCTGTCCCCACGCGGTCACTCAGTGGTTTATATGTCTGTCCCCACGCGGTCACTCAGTGGTTAATATGTCTGTCCCCACGCGGTCACTCAGTGGTTTATATGTCTGTCCCCACGCGGTCACTCAGTGGTTTATCTGTCTGTCCCCACGCGGTCACTCAGTGATTTATCTGTCTGTCCCCACGCGGTCACTCAGTGGTTTATCTGTCTGTCCCCACGCGGTCACTCAGTGGTTTATCTGTCTGTCCCCACGCGGTCACACAGTGGTTTATCTGTCTGTCCCCACGCGGTCACTCAGTGGTTTATATGTCTGTCCCCACGCGGTCACTCAGTGGTTTATATGTCTGTCCCCATGCGGTCACTCAGTGGTTTATGTCTGTCCCCACGGGGTCACTCAGTGGTTTATATGTCTGTCCCCACGCGGTCACTCAGTGGTTTATCTGTCTGTCCCCACGCGGTCACTCAGTGGTTTATCTGTCTGTCCCCACGCGGTCACTCAGTGGTTTATATGTCTGTCCCCACGTGGTCACTCAGGGGTTTATCTGTCTGTCCCCACGCGGTCATTCAGTCGTTTATATGTCTGTCCCCACACGGTCACTCAGTGGTTTATATGTCTGTCACTCAGTGGTTTATATGTCTGTCACTCAGTGGTTTATATGTCTGTCACTCAGTGGTTTACATGTCTGGCCCGACGCGGTCGCTCAGTGGTTTATCTGTCCGTCCCCACGCGGTCACTCAGTGGTTTATCTGTCTGTCCCCACGCGGTCATTCAGTGGTTTATCTGTCTGTCCCCACGCGGTCACTCAGTGGTTTATATGTCTGTCCCCACGCGGTCACTCAGTAGTTTATATGTCTGTCCCCACGCGGTCACTCAGTAGTTTATATGTCTGTCCCCACACGGTCACTCAGTGGTTTATATGTCTGTCACTCAGTGTTTAATATGTCTGTCACTCAGTGGTTTATATGTCTGTCACTCAGTGGTTTATATGTCTGTCCCCACGCGGTCACTCAGTGGTTTATATGTCTGTTCCCACGCGGTCACTCATTGGTTTATCTGTCTGTCCCCACGCGGTCATTCAGTGGTTTATATGTCTGTCCCCACGCGGTCACTCAGTGGTTTACATGTCTGTCCCCACGCGGTCGCTCAGTGGTTTACATGTCTGTCCCCACGCGGTCGCTCAGTGGTTTACATGTCTGTCCCCACGCGGTCGCTCAGTGGTTTATCTGTCTGTCCCCACGCGTTCACTCAGTGGTTTATCTGTCTGTCCCCACGCGGTCATTCAGTGGTTTATCTGTCTGTCCCCACGCGGTCACTCAGTGGTTTATATGTCTGTCCCCACGCGGTCACTCAGTAGTTTATATGTCTGTCCCCACGCGGTCACTCAGTGGTTTGTCTGTCTGTCCCCACGCGGTCATTCAGTGGTTTATATGTCTGTCCCCACACAGTCACTCAGTGGTTAATATGTCTGTCCCCACGCGGTCACTCAGTGGTTTATATATCTGTCCCCCCGCGGTCACTCAGTGGTTTATCTGTCTGTCCCCACGCGGTCACTCAGTGGTTTATCTGTCTGTCCCCACGCGGTCACTCAGTGGTTTACATGTCTGTCCCCACGCGGTCACTCAGTGTTTTATATGTCTGTCCCCACGCGGTCACACAGTGGTTTATATGTCTGTCCCCACACGGTCACTCAGTGGTTTATCTGTCTGTCCCCACGCGGTCACTCAGTGGTTTATATGTCTGTCCCCACGCGGTCACTCAGTGGTTTATATGTCTGTCACTCAGTGGTTTATCTGTCTGTCCCCATGCGGTCACACAGTGGTTTATCTGTCTGTCCCCACGCGGTCACTCAGTGGTTTATATGTCTGTTCCCACGCGGTCACTCATTGGTTTATCTGTCTGTCCCCACGCGGTCACACAGTGGTTTATCTGTCTGTCCCCACGCGGTCACTCAGTGGTTTATATGTCTGTCCCCACGCTGTCACTCAGTGGTTTATATGTCTGTCCCCACGCGGTCACTCAGTGGTTAATATGTCTGTCCAAACGCGGTCACTCAGTGGTTTATATGTCTGTCCCCACGCGGTCACTCAGTGGTTTATCTGTCTGTCCCCACGCGGTCACTCAGTGGTTTATCTGTCTGTCCCCACGCGGTCACTGAGTGGTTTATCTGTCTGTCCCCACGCGGTCACTCAGTGGTTTATATGTCTGTCCCCACGCGGTCACTCAGTAGTTTATATGTCTGTCCCCACGTGGTCACTCAGTGGTTTATCTGTCTGTCCCCACGCGGTCATTCAGCGTTTTATATGTCTGTCCCCACGCGGTCACTCAGTGGTTTATATGTCTGTCCCCACGCGGTCACTCAGTGGTTTATATGTCTGTCCCCACGCGGTCACTCAGTGGTTTATCTGTCTGTCCCCACGCGGTCACTCAGTGGTTTATCTGTCTGTCCCCACGCGGTCACTCAGTGGTTTATCTGTCTGTCCCCACGCGGTCATTCAGTGGTTTATATGTCTGTCACTCAGTGGTTTATCTGTCTGTCCCCACGCGGTCACACAGTGGTTTATCTGTGTGTCCCCACGCGGTCACACAGTGGTTTATCTGTCTGTCCCCACGCGGTCACACAGTGGTTTATCTGTCTGTCCCCACGCGGTCACTCAGTGGTTTATATGTCTGTCCCCACGCTGTCACTCAGTGGTTTATATGTCTGTCCCCACGCGGTCACTCAGTGGTTAATATGTCTGTCCAAACGCGGTCACTCAGTGGTTTATATGTCTGTCCCCACGCGGTCACTCAGTGGTTTATCTGTCTGTCCCCACGCGGTCACTCAGTGGTTTATCTGTCTGTCCCCACGCGGTCACTGAGTGGTTTATCTGTCTGTCCCCACGCGGTCACTCAGTGGTTTATATGTCTGTCCCCACGCGGTCACTCAGTAGTTTATATGTCTGTCCCCACGTGGTCACTCAGTGGTTTATCTGTCTGTCCCCACGCGGTCATTCAGCGTTTTATATGTCTGTCCCCACGCGGTCACTCAGTGGTTTATATGTCTGTCCCCACGCGGTCACTCAGTGGTTTATATGTCTGTCCCCACGCGGTCACTCAGTGGTTTATCTGTCTGTCCCCACGCGGTGACTCAGTGGTTTATCTGTCTGTCCCCACGCGGTCACTCAGTGGTTTATCTGTCTGTCCCCACGCGGTCACACAGTGGTATATCTGTCTGTCCCCACGCGGTCACACAGTGGTTTATCTGTCTGTCCCCACGCGGTCACTCAGTGGTTTATATGTCTGTCCCCACGCGGTCACTCAGTGGTTTATATGTCTGTCCCCATGCGGTCACTCAGTGGTTTATGTCTGTCCCCACGGGGTCACTCAGTGGTTTATATGTCTGTCCCCACGCGGTCACTCAGTGGTTTATCTGTCTGTCCCCACGCGGTCACTCAGTGGTTTATCTGTCTGTCCCCACGCGGTCACTCAGTGGTTTATATGTCTGTCCCCACGTGGTCACTCAGGGGTTTATCTGTCTGTCCCCACGCGGTCATTCAGTGGTTTATATGTCTGTCCCCACACGGTCACTCAGTGGTTTATATGTCTGTCACTCAGTGGTTTATATGTCTGTCACTCAGTGGTTTATATGTCTGTCACTCAGTGGTTTACATGTCTGGCCCCACGCGGTCGCTCAGTGGTTTATCTGTCTGTCCCCACGCGGTCACTCAGTGGTTTATATGTCTGTCCCCACGCGGTCACTCAGTAGTTTATATGTCTGTCCCCACACGGTCACTCAGTGGTTTATATGTCTGTCACTCAGTGGTTTATATGTCTGTCACTCAGTGGTTTATATGTCTGTCACTCAGTGGTTTATATGTCTGTCACTCAGTGGTTTATATGTCTGTCCCCACGCGGTCACTCAGTGGTTTATATGTCTGTTCCCACGCGGTCACTCAGTGGTTAATATGTCTGTCCCCACGCGGTCACTCAGTGGTTTATATATCTGTCCCCCCGCGGTCACTCAGTGGTTTATCTGTCTGTCCCCACGCGGTCACTCAGTGGTTTATCTGTCTGTCCCCACGCGGTCACTCAGTGGTTTACATGTCTGTCCCCACGCGGTCACTCAGTGTTTTATATGTCTGTCCCCACGCGGTCACACAGTGGTTTATATGTCTGTCCCCACACGGTCACTCAGTGGTTTATCTGTCTGTCCCCACGCGGTCACTCAGTGGTTTATATGTCTGTCCCCACGCGGTCACTCAGTGGTTTATATGTCTGTCACTCAGTGGTTTATCTGTCTGTCCCCATGCGGTCACACAGTGGTTTATCTGTCTGTCCCCACGCGGTCACTCAGTGGTTTAAATGTCTGTTCCCACGCGGTCACTCATTGGTTTATCTGTCTGTCCCCACGCGGTCACACAGTGGTTTATCTGTCTGTCCCCACGCGGTCACTCAGTGGTTTATCTGTCTGTCCCCACGCGGTCACTCAGTGGTTTATATGTCTGTCCCCACGTTGTCACTCAGTGGTTTATATGTCTGTCCCCACGCGGTCACTCAGTGGTTTATATGTCTGTCCCCACGCGGTCACTCAGTGGTTAATATGTCTGTCCCCACGCGGTCACTCAGTGGTTTATATGTCTGTCCCCACGCGGTCACTCAGTGGTTTATCTGTCTCTCCCCACGCGGTCACTCAGTGGTTTATCTGTCCGTCCCCACGCGGTCATTCAATGGTTTATATGTCTGTCACTCAGTGGTTTATCTGTCTGTCCCCACGCGGTCACACAGTGGTTTATCTGTCTGTCCCCACGCGGTCACACAGTGGTTTATCTGTCTGTCCCCACGCGGTCACACAGTGGTTTATCTGTCTGTCCCCACGCGGTCACTCAGTGGTTTATATGTCTGTCCCCACGCGGTCACTCAGTGGTTTATATGTCTGTCCCCACGCGGTCACTCAGTGGTTAATATGTCTGTCCCCACGCGGTCACTCAGTGGTTTATATGTCTGTCCCCACGCGGTCACTCAGTGGTTTATCTGTCTGTCCCCACGCGGTCACTCAGTGGTTTATCTTTCTGTCCCCACGCGGTCACTGAGTGGTTTATCTGTCTGTCCCCACGCGGTCACTCAGTGGTTTATATGTCTGTCCCCACGCGGTCACTCAGTAGTTTATATGTCTGTCCCCACGTGGTCACTCAGTGGTTTATCTGTCTGTCCCCACGCGGTCATTCAGCGGTTTATATGTCTGTCCCCACGCGGTCACTCAGTGGTTTATATGTCTGTCCCCACGCGGTCACTCAGTGGTTTATATGTCTGTCCCCACGCGGTCACTCAGTGGTTTATATGTCTGTCCCCACGCGGTCACTCAGTGGTTTATCTGTCTGTCCCCACGCGGTCACTCAGTGGTTTATCTGTCTGTCCCCACGCGGTCATTCAGTGGTTTATATGTCTGTCACTCAGTGGTTTATCTGTCTGTCCCCACGCGGTCACACAGTGGTTTATCTGTCTGTCCCCACGCGGTCACACAGTGGTTTATCTGTCTGTCCCCACGCGGTCACTCAGTGGTTTATATGTCTGTCCCCACGCGGTCACTCAGTGGTTTATATGTCTGTCCCCATGCGGTCACTCAGTGGTTTATGTCTGTCCCCACGGGGTCACTCAGTGGTTTATATGTCTGTCCCCACGCGGTCACTCAGTGGTTTATCTGTCTGTCCCCACGCGGTCACTCAGTGGTTTATCTGTCTGTCCCCACGCGGTCACTCAGTGGTTTATATGTCTGTCCCCACGTGGTCACTCAGGGGTTTATCTGTCTGTCCCCACGCGGTCATTCAGTGGTTTATATGTCTGTCACTCAGTGGTTTATATGTCTGTCACTCAGTGGTTTATATGTCTGTCACTCAGTGGTTTACATGTCTGGCCCCACGCGGTCGCTCAGTGGTTTATCTGTCTGTCCCCACGCGGTCACTCAGTGGTTTATATGTCTGTCCCCACGCGGTCACTCAGTAGTTTATATGTCTGTCACCACACGGTCACTCAGTGGTTTATATGTCTGTCACTCAGTGGTTTATATGTCTGTCACTCAGTGGTTTATATGTCTGTCACTCAGTGGTTTATATGTCTGTCACTCAGTGGTTTATATGTCTGTCACTCAGTGGTTTATATGTCTGTCCCCACGCGGTCACTCAGTGGTTTATATGTCTGTTCCCACGCGGTCACTCATTGGTTTATCTGTCTGTCCCCACGCGGTCATTCAGTGGTTTATATGTCTGTCCCCACGCGGTCACTCAGTGGTTTACATGTCTGTCCCCACGCGGTCGCTCAGTGGTTTACATGTCTGGCCCCACGCGGTCGCTCAGTGGTTTATCTGTCTGCCCCCACGCGGTCACTCAGTGGTTTATATGTCTGTCCCCACGCGGTCACTCAGTAGTTTATATGTCTGTCCCCACGCGGTCACTCAGTGGTTTGTCTGTCTGTCCCCACGCGGTCATTCAGTGGTTTATATGTCTGTCCCCACACAGTCACTCAGTTGTTAATATGTCTGTCCCCACGCGGTCACTCAGTGGTTTATATATCTGTCCCCCCGCGGTCACTCAGTGGTTTATCTGTGTGTCCCCACGCGGTCACTCAGTGGTTTATCTGTCTGACCCCACGCGGTCACTCAGTGGTTTATATGTCTGTCCCCACGCGGTCACTCAGTGGTTTATATGTCTGTCACTCAGTGGTTTATCTGTCTGTCCCCACGCGGTCACACAGTGGTTTATCTGTCTGTCCCCACGCGGTCACTCAGTGGTTTATATGTCTGTTCCCACGCGGTCACTCATTGGTTTATCTGTCTGTCCCCACGCGGTCACACAGTGGTTTATCTGTCTGTCCCCACGCTGTCACTCAGTGGTTTATCTGTCTGTCCCCACGCGGTCACTCAGTGGTTTATATGTCTGTCCCCACGTGGTCACTCAGTGGTTTATATGTCTGTCCCCACGCGGTCACTCAGTGGTTTATATGTCTGTCCCCACGCGGTCACTCAGTGGTTAATATGTCTGTCCCCACGCGGTCACTCAGTGGTTTATATGTCTGTCCCCACGCGGTCACTCAGTGGTTTATCTGTCTGTCCCCACGCGGTCACTCAGTGGTTTATCTGTCTGTCCCCACGCGGTCACTCAGTGGTTTATCTGTCTGTCCCCACGCGGTCACTCAGTGGTTTATCTGTCTGTCCCCACGCGGTCATTCAGTGGTTTATATGTCTGTCACTCAGTGGTTTATCTGTCTGTCCCCACGCGGTCACACAGTGGTTTATCTGTCTGTCCCCACGCGGTCACACAGTGGTTTATCTGTCTGTCCCCACGCGGTCATTCAGTGGTTTATCTGTCTGTCCCCACGCGGTCACTCAGTGGTTTATATGTCTGTCCCCACGCGGTCACTCAGTAGTTTATATGTCTGTCCCCACGCGGTCACTCAGTGGTTTGTCTGTCTGTCCCCACGCGGTCATTCAGTGGTTTATATGTCTGTCCCCACACAGTCACTCAGTGGTTTATCTGTCTGTCCCCACGCGGTCACTCAGTGGTTTATATGTCTGTCCCCACGCGGTCACTCAGTGGTTTATATGTCTGTCCCCATGCGGTCGTTCAGTGGTTTATGTCTGTCCCCACGGGGTCACTCAGTGGTTTATATGTCTGTCCCCACGCGGTCACTCAGTGGTTTATCTGTCTGTCCCCACGCGGTCACTCAGTGGTTTATCTGTCTGTCCCCACGCGGTCACTCAGTGGTTTATATGTCTGTCCCCACGTGGTCACTCAGGGGTGTATCTGTCTGTCCCCACTCGGTCATTCAGTGTTTTATATGTCTGTCCCCACACGGTCACTCAGTGGTTTATATGTCTGTCACTCAGTGGTTTATATGTCTGTCACTCAGTGGTTTATATGTCTGTCACTCAGTGGTTTATATGTCTGTCCCCACGCGGTCACTCAGTGGTTTATATGTCTGTTCCCACGCGGTCACTCATTGGTTTATCTGTCTGTCCCCACGCGGTCATTCAGTGGTTTATATGTCTGTCCCCACGCGGTCACTCAGTGGTTTACATGTCTGTCCCCACGCGGTCGCTCAGTGGTTTACATGTCTGGCCCCACGCGGTCGCTCAGTGGTTTATCTGTCTGTCCCCACGCGGTCACTCAGTGGTTTATATGTCTGTCACTCAGTGGTTTATCTGTCTGTCCCCATGCGGTCACACAGTGGTTTATCTGTCTGTCCCCACGCGGTCACTCAGTGGTTTAAATGTCTGTTCCCACGCGGTCACTCATTGGTTTATCTGTCTGTCCCCACGCGGTCACACAGTGGTTTATCTGTCTGTCCCCACGCGGTCACTCAGTGGTTTATCTGTCTGTCCCCACGCGGTCACTCAGTGGTTTATATGTCTGTCCCCACGTTGTCACTCAGTGGTTTATATGTCTGTCCCCACGCGGTCACTCAGTGGTTTATATGTCTGTCCCCACGCGGTCACTCAGTGGTTAATATGTCTGTCCCCACGCGGTCACTCAGTGGTTTATATGTCTGTCCCCACGCGGTCACTCAGTGGTTTATCTGTCTCTCCCCACGCGGTCACTCAGTGGTTTATCTGTCCGTCCCCACGCGGTCATTCAATGGTTTATATGTCTGTCACTCAGTGGTTTATCTGTCTGTCCCCACGCGGTCACACAGTGGTTTATCTGTCTGTCCCCACGCGGTCACACAGTGGTTTATCTGTCTGTCCCCACGCGGTCACACAGTGGTTTATCTGTCTGTCCCCACGCGGTCACTCAGTGGTTTATATGTCTGTCCCCACGCGGTCACTCAGTGGTTTATATGTCTGTCCCCACGCGGTCACTCAGTGGTTAATATGTCTGTCCCCACGCGGTCACTCAGTGGTTTATATGTCTGTCCCCACGCGGTCACTCAGTGGTTTATCTGTCTGTCCCCACGCGGTCACTCAGTGGTTTATCTTTCTGTCCCCACGCGGTCACTGAGTGGTTTATCTGTCTGTCCCCACGCGGTCACTCAGTGGTTTATATGTCTGTCCCCACGCGGTCACTCAGTAGTTTATATGTCTGTCCCCACGTGGTCACTCAGTGGTTTATCTGTCTTTCCCCACGCGGTCATTCAGCGGTTTATATGTCTGTCCCCACGCGGTCACTCAGTGGTTTATATGTCTGTCCCCACGCGGTCACTCAGTGGTTTATATGTCTGTCCCCACGCGGTCACTCAGTGGTTTATATGTCTGTCCCCACGCGGTCACTCAGTGGTTTATCTGTCTGTCCCCACGCGGTCACTCAGTGGTTTATCTGTCTGTCCCCACGCGGTCATTCAGTGGTTTATATGTCTGTCACTCAGTGGTTTATCTGTCTGTCCCCACGCGGTCACACAGTGGTTTATCTGTCTGTCCCCACGCGGTCACACAGTGGTTTATCTGTCTGTCCCCACGCGGTCACTCAGTGGTTTATATGTCTGTCCCCACGCGGTCACTCAGTGGTTTATATGTCTGTCCCCATGCGGTCACTCAGTGGTTTATGTCTGTCCCCACGGGGTCACTCAGTGGTTTATATGTCTGTCCCCACGCGGTCACTCAGTGGTTTATCTGTCTGTCCCCACGCGGTCACTCAGTGGTTTATCTGTCTGTCCCCACGCGGTCACTCAGTGGTTTATATGTCTGTCCCCACGTGGTCACTCAGGGGTTTATCTGTCTGTCCCCACGCGGTCATTCAGTGGTTTATATGTCTGTCACTCAGTGGTTTATATGTCTGTCACTCAGTGGTTTATATGTCTGTCACTCAGTGGTTTACATGTCTGGCCCCACGCGGTCGCTCAGTGGTTTATCTGTCTGTCCCCACGCGGTCACTCAGTGGTTTATATGTCTGTCCCCACGCGGTCACTCAGTAGTTTATATGTCTGTCACCACACGGTCACTCAGTGGTTTATATGTCTGTCACTCAGTGGTTTATATGTCTGTCACTCAGTGGTTTATATGTCTGTCACTCAGTGGTTTATATGTCTGTCACTCAGTGGTTTATATGTCTGTCACTCAGTGGTTTATATGTCTGTCCCCACGCGGTCACTCAGTGGTTTATATGTCTGTTCCCTCGCGGTCACTCATTGGTTTATCTGTCTGTCCCCACGCGGTCATTCAGTGGTTTATATGTCTGTCCCCACGCGGTCACTCAGTGGTTTACATGTCTGTCCCCACGCGGTCGCTCAGTGGTTTACATGTCTGGCCCCACGCGGTCGCTCAGTGGTTTATCTGTCTGCCCCCACGCGGTCACTCAGTGGTTTATATGTCTGTCCCCACGCGGTCACTCAGTAGTTTATATGTCTGTCCCCACGCGGTCACTCAGTGGTTTGTCTGTCTGTCCCCACGCGGTCATTCAGTGGTTTATATGTCTGTCCCCACACAGTCACTCAGTTGTTAATATGTCTGTCCCCACGCGGTCACTCAGTGGTTTATATATCTGTCCCCCCGCGGTCACTCAGTGGTTTATCTGTGTGTCCCCACGCGGTCACTCAGTGGTTTATCTGTCTGACCCCACGCGGTCACTCAGTGGTTTATATGTCTGTCCCCACGCGGTCACTCAGTGGTTTATATGTCTGTCACTCAGTGGTTTATCTGTCTGTCCCCACGCGGTCACACAGTGGTTTATCTGTCTGTCCCCACGCGGTCACTCAGTGGTTTATATGTCTGTTCCCACGCGGTCACTCATTGGTTTATCTGTCTGTCCCCACGCGGTCACACAGTGGTTTATCTGTCTGTCCCCACGCTGTCACTCAGTGGTTTATCTGTCTGTCCCCACGCGGTCACTCAGTGGTTTATATGTCTGTCCCCACGTGGTCACTCAGTGGTTTATATGTCTGTCCCCACGCGGTCACTCAGTGGTTTATATGTCTGTCCCCACGCGGTCACTCAGTGGTTAATATGTCTGTCCCCACGCGGTCACTCAGTGGTTTATATGTCTGTCCCCACGCGGTCACTCAGTGGTTTATCTGTCTGTCCCCACGCGGTCACTCAGTGGTTTATCTGTCTGTCCCCACGCGGTCACTCAGTGGTTTATCTGTCTGTCCCCACGCGGTCACTCAGTGGTTTATCTGTCTGTCCCCACGCGGTCATTCAGTGGTTTATATGTCTGTCACTCAGTGGTTTATCTGTCTGTCCCCACGCGGTCACACAGTGGTTTATCTGTCTGTCCCCACGCGGTCACACAGTGGTTTATCTGTCTGTCCCCACGCGGTCACTCAGTGGTTTATATGTCTGTCCCCACGCGGTCTTTCAGTGGTTTATATGTCTGTCCCCATGCGGTCGTTCAGTGGTTTATGTCTGTCCCCACGGGGTCACTCAGTGGTTTATCTGTCTGTCCCCACGCGGTCACTCAGTGGTTTATCTTTCTGTCCCCACGCGGTCACTGAGTGGTTTATCTGTCTGTCCCCACGCGGTCACTCAGTGGTTTATATGTCTGTCCCCACGCGGTCACTCAGTAGTTTATATGTCTGTCCCCACGTGGTCATTCAGCGGTTTATATGTCTGTCCCCACGCGGTCACTCAGTGGTTTATATGTCTGTCCCCATGCGGTCACTCAGTGGTTTATGTCTGTCCCCACGGGGTCACTCAGTGGTTTATATGTCTGTCCCCACGCGGTCACTCAGTGGTTTATCTGTCTGTCCCCACGCGGTCACTCAGTGGTTTATCTGTCTGTCCCCACGCGGTCACTCAGTGGTTTAAATGTCTGTCCCCACGTGGTCACTCAGGGGTTTATCTGTCTGTCCCCACGCAGTCATTCAGTGGTTTATATGTCTGTCACTCAGTGGTTTATATGTCTGTCACTCAGTGGTTTATATGTCTGTCACTCAGTGGTTTACATGTCTGGCCCCACGCGGTCGCTCAGTGGTTTATCTGTCTGTCCCCACGCGGTCACTCAGTGGTTTATATGTCTGTCCCCACGCGGTCACTCAGTAGTTTATATGTCTGTCACCACACGGTCACTCAGTGGTTTATATGTCTGTCACTCAGTGGTTTATATGTCTGTCACTCAGTGGTTTATATGTCTGTCACTCAGTGGTTTATATGTCTGTCACTCAGTGGTTTATATGTCTGTCACTCAGTGGTTTATATGTCTGTCCCCACGCGGTCACTCAGTGGTTTATATGTCTGTTCCCACGCGGTCACTCATTGGTTTATCTGTCTGTCCCCACGCGGTCATTCAGTGGTTTATATGTCTGTCCCCACGCGGTCACTCAGTGGTTTACATGTCTGTCCCCACGCGGTCGCTCAGTGGTTTACATGTCTGGCCCCACGCGGTCGCTCAGTGGTTTATCTGTCTGCCCCCACGCGGTCACTCAGTGGTTTATATGTCTGTCCCCACGCGGTCACTCAGTAGTTTATATGTCTGTCCCCACGCGGTCACTCAGTGGTTTGTCTGTCTGTCCCCACGCGGTCATTCAGTGGTTTATATGTCTGTCCCCACACAGTCACTCAGTGGTTAATATGTCTGTCCCCACGCGGTCACTCAGTGGTATATATATATGTCCCCCCGCGGTCACTCAGTGGTTTATCTGTGTGTCCCCACGCGGTCACTCAGTGGTTTATCTGTCTGACCCCACGCGGTCACTCAGTGGTTTATATGTCTGTCCCCACGCGGTCACTCAGTGGTTTATATGTCTGTCACTCAGTGGTTTATCTGTCTGTCCCCACGCGGTCACACAGTGGTTTATCTGTCTGTCCCCACGCGGTCACTCAGTGGTTTATATGTCTGTTCCCACGCGGTCACTCATTGGTTTATCTGTCTGTCCCCACGCGGTCACACAGTGGTTTATCTGTCTGTCCCCACGCTGTCACTCAGTGGTTTATCTGTCTGTCCCCACGCGGTCACTCAGTGGTTTATATGTCTGTCCCCACGTGGTCACTCAGTGGTTTATATGTCTGTCCCCACGCGGTCACTCAGTGGTTTATATGTCTGTCCCCACGCGGTCACTCAGTGGTTAATATGTCTGTCCCCACGCGGTCACTCAGTGGTTTATATGTCTGTCCCCACGCGGTCACTCAGTGGTTTATCTGTCTGTCCCCACGCGGTCACTCAGTGGTTTATCTGTCTGTCCCCACGCGGTCACTCAGTGGTTTATCTGTCTGTCCCCACGCGGTCACTCAGTGGTTTATCTGTCTGTCCCCACGCGGTCATTCAGTGGTTTATATGTCTGTCACTCAGTGGTTTATCTGTCTGTCCCCACGCGGTCACACAGTGGTTTATCTGTCTGTCCCCACGCGGTCACTCAGTGGTTTATCTGTCTGTCCCCACGCGGTCACTCAGTGGTTTATATGTCTGTCCCCACGCGGTCACTCAGTGGTTTATATGTCTGTCCCCATGCGGTCGTTCAGTGGTTTATGTCTGTCCCCACGGGGTCACTCAGTGGTTTATATGTCTGTCCCCACGCGGTCACTCAGTGGTTTATCTGTCTGTCCCCACGCGGTCACTCAGTGGTTTATCTGTCTGTCCCCACGCGGTCACTCAGTGGTTTATATGTCTGTCCCCACGTGGTCACTCAGGGGTTTATCTGTCTGTCCCCACTCGGTCATTCAGTGTTTTATATGTCTGTCCCCACACGGTCACTCAGTGGTTTATATGTCTGTCACTCAGTGGTTTATATGTCTGTCACTCAGTGGTTTATATGTCTGTCACTCAGTGGTTTATATGTCTGTCCCCACGCGGTCACTCAGTGGTTTATATGTCTGTTCCCACGCGGTCACTCATTGGTTTATCTGTCTGTCCCCACGCGGTCATTCAGTGGTTTATATGTCTGTCCCCACGCGGTCACTCAGTGGTTTACATGTCTGTCCCCACGCGGTCGCTCAGTGGTTTACATGTCTGGCCCCACGCGGTCGCTCAGTGGTTTATCTGTCTGTCCTCACGCGGTCACTCAGTGGTTTATCTGTCTGTCCCCACGGGGTCATTTAGTGGTTTATCTGTCTGTCCCCACGCGGTCACTCAGTGGTTTATATGTCTGTCCCCACGCGGTCACTCAGTAGTTTATATGTCTGTCCCCACGCGGTCACTCAGTGGTTTGTCTGTCTGTCCCCACGTGGTCATTCAGTGGTTTATATGTCTGTCCCCACACAGTCACTCAGTGGTTTATATGTCTGTCCTCACGCGGTCACTCAGTGGTTTATCTGTCTGTCCCCACGCGGTCACTCAGTGGTTTATATGTCTGTCCCCACGCGGTCACTCAGTGTTTTATATGTCTGTCCCCACGCGGTCACACAGTGGTTTATCTGTCTGTCCCCACACGGTCACTCAGTGGTTTATCTGTCTGTCCCCACGCGGTCACTCAGTGGTTTATATGTCTGTCCCCACGCGGTCACTCAGTGGTTTATATGTCTGTCACTCAGTGGTTTATCTGTCTGTCCCCACGCGGTCACACAGTGGTTTATCTGTCTGTCCCCACGCGGTCACTCAGGGGTTTATATGTCTGTCACTCAGTGGTTTATATGTCTGTCCCCACGCGGTCACTCAGTGGTTTATATGTCTGTCCCCACTCCGTCACTCAGTGGTTTATCTGTCTGTCCCGACGCGGTCCCTCAGTGGTTTATCTGTCTGTCCCCACGCGGTCACTCAGTGGTTTATACGTCTGTCCCCACGCGGTCAGTCATTGGTTTATCTGTCTGTCCCCACGTGGTCATTCAGTGGTTTATATGTCTGTCCCAACGCGGTCACTCAGTGGTTTATATGTCTGTCCCCACACGGTCGCTCAGTGGTTTACATGTCTGGCCCCACGCGGTCGCTCAGTGGTTTATATGTCTGTCCCCACACGGTCACTCAGTGGTTTATATGTCTGTCACTCAGTGGTTTATATGTCTGTCCCAACGCGGTCACACAGTGGTTTATATGTCTGTCCCCACACGGTCGCTCAGTGGTTTATATGTCTGTCCCCACGCGGTCACTCAGTGGTTTATATGTCTGTCCCCATGCGGTCACTCAGTGGTTTATGTCTGTCCCCACTGGGTCACTCAGTGGTTTATATGTCTGTCCCCACGCGGTCACTCAGTGGTTTATCTGTCTGTTCCCACGCGGTCACTCAGTGGTTTATCTGTCTGTCCCCACACGGTCACTCAGTGGTTTATATGTCTGTCCCCACGTGGTCACTCAGGGGTTTATCTGTCTGTCCCCACGCGGTCACTCAGTGGTTTATCTGTCTGTACCCACGCGGTCACTCAGTGGTTTATATGTCTGTCCCCACGCGGTCACTCAGTGGTTTATATGTCTGTCCCCACGCGGTCACAAAGTGGTTTATATGTCTGTCCCCACACGGTCACTCAGTGGTTTATCTGTCTGTCCCCACGCGGTTACTCAGTGGTTTATATGTCTGTCACTCAGTGGTTTATCTGTCTGTCCCCAGGCGGTCACACAGTGGTTTATCTGTCTGTCCCCACGCGGTCACTCAGTGGTTTATATGTCTGTTCCCACGCGGTCACTCATTGGTTTATCTGTCTGTCCCCACGCGGTCACACAGTAGTTTATCTGTCTGTCCCCATGCGGTCACACAGTGGTTTATCTGTCTGTCCCCACGCGGTCACTCAGTGGTTTATCTGTCTGTCCCCACGCGGTTACTCAGTGGTTTATCTGTCTGTCCCCACGCGGTCACTCAGTGGTTTATATGTCTGTCCCCACGCGGTCACTCAGTAGTTTATATGTCTGTCCCCCCGCGGTCACTCAGTGGTTTATCTGTCTGTCCCCACGCGGTCATTCAGTGGTTTATATGTCTGTCCCCACGCGGTCACTCAGTGGTTAATATGTCTGTCCCCACGCGGTCACTCAGTGGTTTATATGTCTGTCCCCACGCGGTCACTCAGTGGTTTATCTGTCTGTCCCCACGCGGTCACTCAGTGGTTTATATGTCTGTCCCCACGCGGTCACTCAGTGGTTTATATGTCTGTCCCCACGCGGTCACTCAGTGGTTTATATGTCTGTCCCCACGCGGTCACTCAGTGGTTAATATGTCTGTCCCCACGCGGTCACTCAGTGGTTTATATGTCTGTCCCCACGCGGTCACTCAGTGGTTTATCTGTCTGTCCCCACGCGGTCACTCAGTGGTTTATCTGTCTGTCCCCACGCGGTCACTCAGTGGTTTATATGTCTGTCCCCACGCGGTCACTCAGTGGTTTATATGTCTGTCACTCAGTGGTTTATCTGTCTGTCCCCACGCGGTCACTCAGTGGTTTATATGTCTGTCCCCACGCGGTCACTCAGTAGTTTATATGTCTGTCCCCACGCGGTCACTCAGTGGTTTATATGTCTGTCCCCACGCGGTCACTCAGTGGTTTATCTGTCTGTCCCCACGCGGTCACTCAGTGGTTTATCTGTCTGTCCCCACGCGGTCACTCAGTGGTTTATCTGTCTGTTCCCACGTGTTTACTCAGTGGTTTATCTGTCTGTCCCCACGCGGTCACTCAGTGGTTTATATGTCTGTCCCCACGCGGTCACTCAGTAGTTTATATGTCTGTCCCCACGCGGTCACTCAGTGGTTTATCTGTCTGTCCCCACGCGGTCATTCAGTGGTTTATATGTCTGTCCCCACGCGGTCACTCAGTGGTTAATATGTCTGTCCCCACGCGGTCACTCAGTGGTTTATCTGTCTGTCCCCACGCGGTCACTCAGTGGTTTATCTGTCTGTCCCCATGCGGTCACTCAGTGGTTCATATGTCTGTCCCCACGCGGTCACTCAGAGGTTTATATGTCTGTCCCCACGCGGTCACTCAGTGGTTAATATGTCTGTCCCCACACGGTCACTCAGTGGTTTATATGTCTGTCCCCACGCGGTCACTCAGTGGTTTATCTGTCTGTCCCCACGCGGTCACTCAGTGGTTTATCTGTCTGTCCCCACGCGGTCACTCAGTGGTTTATATGTCTGTCCCCACGCGGTCACTCAGTGGTTTATATGTCTGTCACTCAGTGGTTTATCTGTCTGTCCCCACGCGGTCACACAGTGGTTTATCTGTCTGTCCCCACGCGGTCACACAGTGGTTTATCTGTCTGTCCCCACGCGGTCACTCAGTGGTTTATATGTCTGTCCCCACGCGGTCACTCAGTGGTTTATATGTCTGTCCCCATGCGGTCACTCAGTGGTTTATGTCTGTCCCCACTGGGTCACTCAGTGGTTTATATGTCTGTCCCCACGCGGTCACTCAGTGGTTTATCTGTCTGTCCCCACGCGGTCACTCAGTGGTTTATCTGTCTGTCCCCACGCGGTCACTCAGTGGTTTATATGTCTGTCCCCACGTGGTCACTCAGGGGTTTATCTGTCTGTCCCCACGCGGTCATTCAGTGGTTTATATGTCTGTCCCCACACGGTCACTCAGTGGTTTATATGTCTGTCACTCAGTGGTTTATATGTCTGTCACTCAGTGGTTTAGATGTCTGTCCCCACGCGGTCACTCAGTGGTTTATATGTCTGTTCCCATGCGGTCACTCATTGGTTTATCTGTCTGTCCCCACGCGGTCATTCAGTGGTTTATACGTCTGTCCCCACGCGGTCACTCAGTGGTTTACATGTCTGTCCCCACGCGGTCGCTCAGTGGTTTACATGTCTGGCCCCACGCGGTCACTCAGTGGTTTATCTGTCTGTCCCCACGCGGTCACTCAGTGGTTTATCTGTCTGTCCCCACGCGGTCATTCAGTGGTTTATCTGTCTGTCCCCACGCGGTCACTCAGTGGTTTATATGTCTGTCCCCACGCGGTCACTCAGTAGTTTATATGTCTGTCCCCACGCGGTCACTCAGTGGTTTGTCTGTCTGTCCCCACGCGGTCATTCAGTGGTTTATATGTCTGTCCCCACACAGTCACTCAGTGGTTTATATGTCTGTCCCCACGCGGTCACTCAGTGGTTTATCTGTCTGTCCCCACGCGGTCACTCAGTGGTTTATCTGTCTGTCCCCACGCGGTCACTCAGTGGTTTATCTGTCTGTCCCCACGCGGTCACTCAGTGGTTTATATGTCTGTCACTCAGTGGTTTATATGTCTGTCCCCACGCGGTCCCTCAGTGGTTTATCTGTCTGTCCCCACGCGGTCACTCAGTGGTTTATATGTCTGTCCCCACGCGGTCAGTCATTGGTTTATCTGTCTGTCCCCACGTGGTCATTCAGTGGTTTATATGTCTGTCCCAACGCGGTCACTCAGTGGTTTATATGTCTGTCCCCACACGGTCGCTCAGTGGTTTACATGTCTGGCCCCACGCGGTCGCTCAGTGGTTTCGATGTCTGTCCCCACACGGTCACTCAGTGGTTTATATGTCTGTCACTCAGTGGTTTATATGTCTGTCCCCACGCGGTCACTCAGTGGTTTATACGTCTGTCCCCACGCGGTCACTCATTGGTTTATCTGTCTGTCCCCACATGGTCATTCAGTGGTTTATATGTCTGTCCCCACGCGGACACTCAGTGGTTTATATGTCTGTCCCCACGCGGTCGCTCAGTGGTTTACATGTCTGGCCCCACGCGGTCGCTCAGTGGTTTATCTGTCTGTCCCCACGCGGTCACACAGTGGTTTATCTGTCTGTCCCCACGCGGTCACTCAGTGGTTTATATGTCTGTCCCCACGCGGTCACTCAGTGGTTTATCTGTCTGTCCCCACGCGGTCATTCAGTGGTTTATATGTCTGTCACTCAGTGGTTTATCTGTCTGTCCCCACGCGGTCACACAGTGGTTTATCTGTCTGTCCCCACGCGGTCACACAGTGGTTTATCTGTCTGTCCCCACGCGGTCACTCAGTGGTTTATATGTCTGTCCCCACGCGGTCACTCAGTGGTTTATATGTCTGTCCCCATGCGGTCGTTCAGTGGTTTATGTCTGTCCCCACGGGGTCACTCAGTGGTTTATATGTCTGTCCCCACGCGGTCACTCAGTGGTTTATCTGTCTGTCCCCACGCGGTCACTCAGTGGTTTATCTGTCTGTCCCCACGCGGTCACTCAGTGGTTTATATGTCTGTCCCCACGTGGTCACTCAGGGGTTTATCTGTCTGTCCCCACTCGGTCATTCAGTGTTTTATATGTCTGTCCCCACACGGTCACTCAGTGGTTTATATGTCTGTCACTCAGTGGTTTATATGTCTGTCACTCAGTGGTTTATATGTCTTTCACTCAGTGGTTTATATGTCTGTCCCCACGCGGTCACTCAGTGGTTTATATGTCTGTTCCCACGCGGTCACTCATTGGTTTATCTGTCTGTCCCCACGCGGTCATTCAGTGGTTTATATGTCTGTCCCCACGCGGTCACTCAGTGGTTTACATGTCTGTCCCCACGCGGTCGCTCAGTGGTTTACATGTCTGGCCCCACGCGGTCGCTCAGTGGTTTATCTGTCTGTCCTCACGCGGTCACTCAGTGGTTTATCTGTCTGTCCCCACGCGGTCATTCAGTGGTTTATCTGTCTGTCCCCACGCGGTCACTCAGTGGTTTATATGTCTGTCCCCACGCGGTCACTCAGTAGTTTATATGTCTGTCCCCACGCGGTCACTCAGTGGTTTGTCTGTCTGTCCCCACGCGGTCATTCAGTGGTTTATATGTCTGTCCCCACACAGTCACTCAGTGGTTAATATGTCTGTCCCCACGCGGTCACTCAGTGGTTTATATGTCTGTCCCCACGCGGTCACTCAGTGGTTTATCTGTCTGTCCCCACGCGGTCACTCAGTGGTTTATCTGTCTGTCCCCACGCGGTCACTCAGTGGTTTTTATGGCTGTCCCCACGCGGTCACTCAGTGTTTTATATGTCTGTCCCCACGCGGTCACACAGTGGTTTATCTGTCTGTCCCCACACGGTCACTCAGTGGTTTATCTGTCTGTCCCCACGCGGTCACTCAGTGGTTTATATGTCTGTGCCCACGCGGTCACTCAGTGGTTTATATGTCTGTCACTCAGTGGTTTATCTGTCTGTCCCCACGCGGTCACACAGTGGTTTATCTGTCTGTCCCCACGCGGTCACTCAGGGGTTTATATGTCTGTCACTCAGTGGTTTATATGTCTGTCCCCACGCGGTCACTCAGTGGTTTATCTGTCTGTCCCCACGCGGTCACTCAGTAGTTTATATGTCTGTCCCCACGCGGTCAGTCATTGGTTTATCTGTCTGTCCCCACGTGGTCATTCAGTGGTTTATATGTCTGTCCCAACGCGGTCACTCAGTGGTTTATATGTCTGTCCCCACACGGTCGCTCAGTGGTTTACATGTCTGGCCCCACGCGGTCGCTCAGTGGTTTATATGTCTGTCCCCACACGGTCACTCAGTGGTTTATATGTCTGTCACTCAGTGGTTTATATGTCTGTCCCAACGCGGTCACACAGTGGTTTATATGTCTGTCCCCACACGGTCGCTCAGTGGTTTATATGTCTGTCCCCACGCGGTCACTCAGTGGTTTATATGTCTGTCCCCATGCGGTCACTCAGTGGTTTATGTCTGTCCCCACTGGGTCACTCAGTGGTTTATATGTCTGTCCCCACGCGGTCACTCAGTGGTTTATCTGTCTGTCCCCACGCGGTCACTCAGTGGTTTATCTGTCTTTCCCCACGCGGTCACTCAGTGGTTTATATGTCTGTCCCCACGTGGTCACTCAGGGGTTTATCTGTCTGTCCCCACGCGGTCACTCAGTGGTTTATCTGTCTGTACCCACGCGGTCACTCAGTGGTTTATATGTCTGTCCCCACGCGGTTACTCAGTGGTTTATATGTCTGTCACTCAGTGGTTTATCTGTCTGTCCCCACGCGGTCACACAGTGGTTTATCTGTCTGTCCCCACGCGGTCACTCAGTGGTTTATATGTCTGTTCCCACGCGGTCACTCATTGGTTTATCTGTCTGTCCCCACGCGGTCACACAGTAGTTTATCTGTCTGTCCCCACGCGGTCACTCAGTGGTTTATCTGTCTGTACCCACGCGGTCACTCAGTGGTTTTTCTGTCTGTCCCCACGCGGTTACTCAGTGGTTTATCTGTCTGTCCCCACGCGGTCACTCAGTGGTTTATATGTCTGTCCCCACGCGGTCACTCAGTAGTTTATATGTCTGTCCCCCCGCGGTCACTCAGTGGTTTATATGTCTGTCCCCACGCGGTCGCTCAGTGGTTTACATGTCTGGCCCCATGCGGTCGCTCAGTGGTTTATCTGTCTGTCCCCACGCGGTCACACAGTGGTTTATCTGTCTGTCCCCACGCGGTCACTCAGTGGTTTATATGTCTGTCCCCACGCGGTCACTCAGTGGTTTATCTGTCTGTCCCCACGCGGTCATTCAGTGGTTTATATGTCTGTCACTCAGTGGTTTATCTGTCTGTCCCCACGCGGTCACACAGTGGTTTATCTGTCTGTCCCCACGCGGTCACACAGTGGTTTATCTGTCTGTCCCCACGCGGTCACTCAGTGGTTTATATGTCTGTCCCCACGCGGTCACTCAGTGGTTTATATGTCTGTCCCCATGCGGTCGTTCAGTGGTTTATGTCTGTCCCCACGGGGTCACTCAGTGGTTTATATGTCTGTCCCCACGCGGTCACTCAGTGGTTTATCTGTCTGTCCCCACGCGGTCACTCAGTGGTTTATCTGTCTGTCCCCACGCGGTCACTCAGTGGTTTATATGTCTGTCCCCACGTGGTCACTCAGGGGTTTATCTGTCTGTCCCCACTCGGTCATTCAGTGTTTTATATGTCTGTCCCCACACGGTCACTCAGTGGTTTATATGTCTGTCACTCAGTGGTTTATATGTCTGTCACTCAGTGGTTTATATGTCTGTCACTCAGTGGTTTATATGTCTGTCCCCACGCGGTCACTCAGTGGTTTATATGTCTGTTCCCACGCTGTCACTCATTGGTTTATCTGTCTGTCCCCACGCGGTCATTCAGTGGTTTATATGTCTGTCCCCACGCGGTCACTCAGTGGTTTACATGTCTGTCCCCACGCGGTCACTCAGTGGTTTATATGTCTGTTCCCACGCTGTCACTCATTGGTTTATCTGTCTGTCCCCACGCGGTCATTCAGTGGTTTATCTGTCTGTCCCCACGCGGTCACACAGTGGTTTATCTGTCTGTCCTCACGCGGTCACTCAGTGGTTTATCTGTCTGTCCCCACGCGGTCATTCAGTGGTTTATCTGTCTGTCCCCACGCGGTCACTCAGTGGTTTATATGTCTGTCCCCACGCGGTCACTCAGTAGTTTATATGTCTGTCCCCACGCGGTCACTCAGTGGTTTGTCTGTCTGTCCCCACGCGGTCATTCAGTGGTTTATATGTCTGTCCCCACACAGTCACTCAGTGGTTAATATGTCTGTCCCCACGCGGTCACTCAGTGGTTTATATGTCTGTCCCCACGCGGTCACTCAGTGGTTTATCTGTCTGTCCCCACGCGGTCACTCAGTGGTTTATCTGTCTGTCCCCACGCGGTCACTCAGTGGTTTATATGGCTGTCCCCACGCGGTCACTCAGTGTTTTATATGTCTGTCCCCACGCGGTCACACAGTGGTTTATCTGTCTGTCCCCACACGGTCACTCAGTGGTTTATCTGTCTGTCCCCACGCGGTCACTCAGTGGTTTATATGTCTGTCCCCACGCGGTCACTCAGTGGTTTATATGTCTGTCACTCAGTGGTTTATCTGTCTGTCCCCACGCGGTCACACAGTGGTTTATCTGTCTGTCCCCACGCGGTCACTCAGGGGTTTATATGTCTGTCACTCAGTGGTTTATATGTCTGTCCCCACGCGGTCACTCAGTGGTTTATATGTCTGTCCCCACGCCGTCACTCAGTGGTTTATCTGTCTGTCCCGACGCGGTCCCTCAGTGGTTTATCTGTCTGTCCCCACGCGGTCACTCAGTGGTTTATATGTCTGTCCCCACGCGGTCAGTCATTGGTTTATCTGTCTGTCCCCACGTGGTCATTCAGTGGTTTATATGTCTGTCCCAACGCGGTCACTCAGTGGTTTATATGTCTGTCCCCACACGGTCGCTCAGTGGTTTACATGTCTGGCCCCACGCGGTCGCTCAGTGGTTTATATGTCTGTCCCCACACGGTCACTCAGTGGTTTATATGTCTGTCACTCAGTGGTTTATATGTCTGTCCCAACGCGGTCACACAGTGGTTTATATGTCTGTCCCCACACGGTCGCTCAGTGGTTTATATGTCTATCCCCACGCGGTCACTCAGTGGTTTATATGTCTGTCCCCATGCGGTCACTCAGTGGTTTATGTCTGTCCCCACTGGGTCACTCAGTGGTTTATATGTCTGTCCCCACGCGGTCACTCAGTGGTTTATCTGTCTGTCCCCACGCGGTCACTCAGTGGTTTATCTGTCTGTCCCCACGCGGTCACTCAGTGGTTTATATGTCTGTCCCCACGTGGTCACTCAGGGGTTTATCTGTCTGTCCCCACGCGGTCACTCAGTGGTTTATCTGTCTGTACCCACGCGGTCACTCAGTGGTTTATATGTCTGTCCCCACGCGGTCACTCAGTGGTTTATATGTCTGTCCCCACGCGGTCACAAAGTGGTTTATATGTCTGTCCCCACATGGTCACTCAGTGGTTTATATGTCTGTCACTCAGTGGTTTATATGTCTGTCCCAACGCGGTCACACAGTGGTTTATATGTCTGTCCCCACACGGTCGCTCAGTGGTTTATATGTCTGTCCCCACGCGGTCACTCAGTGGTTTATATGTCTGTCCCCATGCGGTCACTCAGTGGTTTATGTCTGTCCCCACTGGGTCACTCAGTGGTTTATATGTCTGTCTCCACGCGGTCACTCAGTGGTTTATCTGTCTGTCCCCACGCGGTCACTCAGTGGTTTATCTGTCTGTCCCCACGCGGTCACTCAGTGGTTTATATGTCTGTCCCCACGTGGTCACTCAGGGGTTTATCTGTCTGTCCCCACGCGGTCACTCAGTGGTTTATCTGTCTGTACCCACGCGGTCACTCAGTGGTTTATATGTCTGTCCCCACGCGGTCACTCAGTGGTTTATATGTCTGTCCCCACGCGGTCACAAAGTGGTTTATATGTCTGTCCCCACACGGTCACTCAGTGGTTTATCTGTCTGTCCCCACGCGGTTACTCAGTGGTTTATATGTCTGTCACTCAGTGGTTTATCTGTCTGTCCCCACGCGGTCACACAGTGGTTTATCTGTCTGTCCCCACGTGGTCACTCAGTGGTTTATATGTCTGTTCCCACGCGGTCACTCATTGGTTTATCTGTCTGTCCCCACGCGGTCACACAGTAGTTTATCTGTCTGTCCCCACGCGGTCACACAGTGGTTTATCTGTCTGTCCCCACGCGGTCACTCAGTGGTTTATCTGTCTGTCCCCACGCGGTTACTCAGTGGTTTATCTGTCTGTCCCCACGCGGTCACTCAGTGGTTTATATGTCTGTCCCCACGCGGTCACTCAGTAGTTTATATGTCTGTCCCCCCGCGGTCACTCAGTGGTTTATATGTCTGTCCCCACGCGGTCGCTCAGTGGTTTACATGTCTGGCCCCACGCGGTCGCTCAGTGGTTTATCTGTCTGTCCCCACGCGGTCACACAGTGGTTTATCTGTCTGTCCCCACGCGGTTACTCAGTGGTTTATATGTCTGTCCCCACGCGGTCACTCAGTGGTTTATCTGTCTGTCCCCACGCGGTCATTCAGTGGTTTATATGTCTGTCACTCAGTGGTTTATCTGTCTGTCCCCACGCGGTCACACAGTGGTTTATCTGTCTGTCCCCACGCGGTCACACAGTGGTTTATCTGTCTGTCCCCACGCGGTCACTCAGTGGTTTATATGTCTGTCCCCACGCGGTCACTCAGTGGTTTATATGTCTGTCCCCATGCGGTCGTTCAGTGGTTTATGTCTGTCCCCACGGGGTCACTCAGTGGTTTATATGTCTGTCCCCACGCGGTCACTCAGTGGTTTATCTGTCTGTCCCCACGCGGTCACTCAGTGGTTTATCTGTCTGTCCCCACGCGGTCACTCAGTGGTTTATATGTCTGTCCCCACGTGGTCACTCAGGGGTTTATCTGTCTGTCCCCACTCGGTCATTCAGTGTTTTATATGTCTGTCCCCACACGGTCACTCAGTGGTTTATATGTCTGTCACTCAGTGGTTTATATGTCTGTCACTCAGTGGTTTATATGTCTGTCACTCAGTGGTTTATATGTCTGTCCCCACGCGGTCACTCAGTGGTTTATATGTCTGTTCCCACGCTGTCACTCATTGGTTTATCTGTCTGTCCCCACGCGGTCATTCAGTGGTTTATATGTCTGTCCCCACGCGGTCACTCAGTGGTTTACATGTCTGTCCCCACACGGTCGCTCAGTGGTTTATATGTCTGTCCCCACGCGGTCACTCAGTGGTTTATATGTCTGTCCCCATGCGGTCACTCAGTGGTTTATGTCTGTCCCCACTGGGTCACTCAGTGGTTTATATGTCTGTCCCCACGCGGTCACTCAGTGGTTTATCTGTCTGTCCCCACGCGGTCACTCAGTGGTTTATCTGTCTGTCCCCACGCGGTCACTCAGTGGTTTATATGTCTGTCCCCACGTGGTCACTCAGGGGTTTATCTGTCTGTCCCCACGCGGTCACTCAGTGGTTTATCTGTCTGTACCCACGCGGTCACTCAGTGGTTTATATGTCTGTCCCCACGCGGTCACTCAGTGGTTTATATGTCTGTCCCCACGCGGTCACAAAGTGGTTTATATGTCTGTCCCCACACGGTCACTCAGTGGTTTATATGTCTGTCACTCAGTGGTTTATATGTCTGTCCCAACGCGGTCACACAGTGGTTTATATGTCTGTCCCCACACGGTCGCTCAGTGGTTTATATGTCTGTCCCCACGCGGTCACTCAGTGGTTTATATGTCTGTCCCCATGCGGTCACTCAGTGGTTTATGTCTGTCCCCACTGGGTCACTCAGTGGTTTATATGTCTGTCCCCACGCGGTCACTCAGTGGTTTATCTGTCTCTCCCCACGCGGTCACTCAGTGGTTTATCTGTCTGTCCCCACGCGGTCACTCAGTGGTTTATATGTCTGTCCCCACGTGGTCACTCAGGGGTTTATCTGTCTGTCCCCACGCGGTCACTCAGTGGTTTATCTGTCTGTACCCACGCGGTCACTCAGTGGTTTATATGTCTGTCCCCACGCGGTCACTCAGTGGTTTATATGTCTGTCCCCACGCGGTCACAAAGTGGTTTATATGTCTGTCCCCACACGGTCACTCAGTGGTTTATCTGTCTGTCCCCACGCGGTTACTCAGTGGTTTATATGTCTGTCACTCAGTGGTTTATCTGTCTGTCCCCACGCGGTCACACAGTGGTTTATCTGTCTGTCCCCACGCGGTCACACAGTAGTTTATCTGTCTGTCCCCACGCGGTCACACAGTGGTTTATCTGTCTGTCCCCACGCGGTCACTCAGTGGTTTATATGTCTGTTCCCACGCGGTCACTCATTGGTTTATCTGTCTGTCCCCACGCGGTCACACAGTAGTTTATCTGTCTGTCCCCACGCGGTCACACAGTGGTTTATCTGTCTGTCCCCACGCGGTCACTCAGTGGTTTATCTGTCTGTCCCCACGCGGTTACTCAGTGGTTTATCTGTCTGTCCCCACGCGGTCACTCAGTGGTTTATATGTCTGTCCCCACGCGGTCACTCAGTAGTTTATATGTCTGTCCCCCCGCGGTCACTCAGTGGTTTATATGTCTGTCCCCACGCGGTCGCTCAGTGGTTTACATGTCTGGCCCCACGCGGTCACTCAGTGGTTTATCTGTCTGTCCCCACGCGGTCACACAGTGGTTTATCTGTCTGTCCCCACGCGGTCACACAGTGGTTTATCTGTCTGTCCCCACGCGGTCACTCAGTGGTTTATATGTCTGTCCCCACGCGGTCACTCAGTGGTTTATATGTCTGTCCCCATGCGGTCGTTCAGTGGTTTATGTCTGTCCCCACGGGGTCACTCAGTGGTTTATATGTCTGTCCCCACGCGGTCACTCAGTGGTTTATCTGTCTGTCCCCACGCGGTCACTCAGTGGTTTATCTGTCTGTCCCCACGCGGTCACTCAGTGGTTTATATGTCTGTCCCCACGTGGTCACTCAGGGGTTTATCTGTCTGTCCCCACTCGGTCATTCAGTGTTTTATATGTCTGTCCCCACACGGTCACTCAGTGGTTTATATGTCTGTCACTCAGTGGTTTATATGTCTGTCACTCAGTGGTTTATATGTCTGTCACTCAGTGGTTTATATGTCTGTCCCCACGCGGTCACTCAGTGGTTTATATGTCTGTTCCCACGCTGTCACTCATTGGTTTATCTGTCTGTCCCCACGCGGTCATTCAGTGGTTTATATGTCTGTCCCCACGCGGTCACTCAGTGGTTTACATGTCTGTCCCCACGCGGTCACTCAGTGGTTTATATGTCTGTTCCCACGCTGTCACTCATTGGTTTATCTGTCTGTCCCCACGCGGTCATTCAGTGGTTTATCTGTCTGTCCCCACGCGGTCACACAGTGGTTTATCTGTCTGTCCTCACGCGGTCACTCAGTGGTTTATCTGTCTGTCCCCACGCGGTCATTCAGTGGTTTATCTGTCTGTCCCCACGCGGTCACTCAGTGGTTTATATGTCTGTCCCCACGCGGTCACTCAATAGTTTATATGTCTGTCCCCACGCGGTCACTCAGTGGTTTGTCTGTCTGTCCCCACGCGGTCATTCAGTGGTTTATATTTCTGTCCCCACACAGTCACTCAGTGGTTAATATGTCTGTCCCCACGCGGTCACTCAGTGGTTTATATGTCTGTCCCCACGCGGTCACTCAGTGGTTTATCTGTCTGTCCCCACGCGGTCACTCAGTGGTTTATCTGTCTGTCCCCACGCGGTCACTCAGTGGTTTATATGGCTGTCCCCACGCGGTCACTCAGTGTTTTATATGTCTGTCCCCACGCGGTCACACAGTGGTTTATCTGTCTGTCCCCACACGGTCACTCAGTGGTTTATCTGTCTGTCCCCACGCGGTCACTCAGTGGTTTATATGTCTGTCCCCACGCGGTCACTCAGTGGTTTATATGTCTGTCACTCAGTGGTTTATCTGTCTGTCCCCACGCGGTCACACAGTGGTTTATCTGTCTGTCCCCACGCGGTCACTCAGGGGTTTATATGTCTGTCACTCAGTGGTTTATATGTCTGTCCCCACGCGGTCACTCAGTGGTTTATATGTCTGTCCCCACGCCGTCACTCAGTGGTTTATCTGTCTGTCCCGACGCGGTCCCTCAGTGGTTTATCTGTCTGTCCCCACGCGGTCACTCAGTGGTTTATATGTCTGTCCCCACGCGGTCAGTCATTGGTTTATCTGTCTGTCCCCACGTGGTCATTCAGTGGTTTATATGTCTGTCCCAACGCGGTCACTCAGTGGTTTATATGTCTGTCCCCACACGGTCGCTCAGTGGTTTACATGTCTGGCCCCACGCGGTCGCTCAGTGGTTTATATGTCTGTCCCCACACGGTCACTCAGTGGTTTATATGTCTGTCACTCAGTGGTTTATATGTCTGTCCCAACGCGGTCACACAGTGGTTTATATGTCTGTCCCCACACGGTCGCTCAGTGGTTTATATGTCTGTCCCCACGCGGTCACTCAGTGGTTTATATGTCTGTCCCCATGCGGTCACTCAGTGGTTTATGTCTGTCCCCACTGGGTCACTCAGTGGTTTATATGTCTGTCCCCACGCGGTCACTCAGTGGTTTATCTGTCTGTCCCCACGCGGTCACTCAGTGGTTTATCTGTCTGTCCCCACGCGGTCACTCAGTGGTTTATATGTCTGTCCCCACGTGGTCACTCAGGGGTTTATCTGTCTGTCCCCACGCGGTCACTCAGTGGTTTATCTGTCTGTACCCACGCGGTCACTCAGTGGTTTATATGTCTGTCCCCACGCGGTCACTCAGTGGTTTATATGTCTGTCCCCACGCGGTCACAAAGTGGTTTATATGTCTGTCCCCACACGGTCACTCAGTGGTTTATCTGTCTGTCCCCACGCGGTTACTCAGTGGTTTATATGTCTGTCACTCAGTGGTTTATCTGTCTGTCCCCACGCGGTCACACAGTGGTTTATCTGTCTGTCCCCACGCGGTCACTCAGTGGTTTATATGTCTGTTCCCACGCGGTCACTCATTGGTTTATCTGTCTGTCCCCACGCGGTCACACAGTAGTTTATCTGTCTGTCCCCACGCGGTCACACAGTGGTTTATCTGTCTGTCCCCACGCGGTCACTCAGTGGTTTATCTGTCTGTCCCCACGCGGTTACTCAGTGGTTTATCTGTCTGTCCCCACGCGGTCACTCAGTGGTTTATCTGTCTGTCCCCACGCGGTCACTCAGTGGTTTATATGTCTGTCCCCACGGTGTTCACTCAGTGGTTTATATGTCTGTCCCCACGCGGTCACTCAGTGGTTTATATGTCTGTCCCCACGCGGTCACTCAGTGGTTAATATGTCTGTCCCCACGCGGTCACTCAGTGGTTTATATGTCTGTCCCCACGCGGTCACTCAGTGGTTTATCTGTCTGTCCCCACGCGGTCACTCAGTGGTTTATATGTCTGTCCCCACGCGGTCACTCAGTGGTTTATATGTCTGTCACTCAGTGGTTTATCTGTCTGTCCCCACGCGGTCACTCAGTGGTTTATATGTCTGTCCCCACGCGGTCACTCAGTAGTTTATATGTCTGTCCCCACGCGGTCACTCAGTGGTTTATATGTCTGTCCCCACGCGGTCACTCAGTGGTTTATCTGTCTGTCCCCACGCGGTCACTCAGTGGTTTATCTGTCTGTCCCCACGCGGTCACTCAGTGGTTTATCTGTCTGTCCCCACGCGTTTACTCAGTGGTTTATCTGTCTGTCCCCACGCGGTCACTCAGTGGTTTATATGTCTGTCCCCACGCGGTCACTCAGTAGTTTATATGTCTGTCCCCACGCGGTCACTCAGTGGTTTATCTGTCTGTCCCCACGCGGTCATTCAGTGGTTTATATGTCTGTCCCCACGCGGTCACTCAGTGGTTAATATGTCTGTCCCCACGCGGTCACTCAGTGGTTTATCTGTCTGTCCCCACGCGGTCACTCAGTGGTTTATATGTCTGTCCCCACGCGGTCACTCAGTGGTTCATATGTCTGTCCCCACGCGGTCACTCAGTGGTTTATATGTCTGTCCCCACGCGGTCACTCAGTGGTTAATATGTCTGTCCCCACACGGTCACTCAGTGGTTTATATGTCTGTCCCCACGCGGTCACTCAGTGGTTTATCTGTCTGTCCCCACGCGGTCACTCAGTGGTTTATATGTCTGTCCCCACGCGGTCACTCAGTGGTTTATATGTCTGTCACTCAGTGGTTTATCTGTGTGTCCCCACGCGGTCACACAGTGGTTTATCTGTCTGTCCCCACGCGGTCACACAGTGGTTTATCTGTCTGTCCCCACGCGGTCACTCAGTGGTTTATATGTCTGTCCCCACGCGGTCACTCAGTGGTTTATATGTCTGTCCCCATGCGGTCACTCAGTGGTTTATGTCTGTCCCCACTGGGTCACTCAGTGGTTTATATGTCTGTCCCCACGCGGTCACTCAGTGGTTTATCTGTCTGTCCCCACGCGGTCACTCAGTGGTTTATCTGTCTGTCCCCACGCGGTCACTCAGTGGTTTATATGTCTGTCCCCACGTGGTCACTCAGGGGTTTATCTGTCTGTCCCCACGCGGTCATTCAGTGGTTTATATGTCTGTCCCCACACGGTGACTCAGTGGTTTATATGTATGTCACTCAGTGGTTTATATGTCTGTCACTCAGTGGTTTAGATGTCTGTCCCCACGCGGTCACTCAGTGGTTTATATGTCTGTTCCCACGCGGTCACTCATTGGTTTATCTGTCTGTCCCCACGCGGTCATTCAGTGGTTTATACGTCTGTCCCCACGCGGTCACTCAGTGGTTTACATGTCTGTCCCCACGCGGTCGCTCAGTGGTTTACATGTCTGGCCCCACGCGGTCACTCAGTGGTTTATCTGTCTGTCCCCACGCGGTCACTCAGTGGTTTATCTGTCTGTCCCCACGCGGTCATTCAGTGGTTTATCTGTCTGTCCCCACGCGGTCACTCAGTGGTTTATATGTCTGTCCCCACGCGGTCACTCAGTAGTTTATATGTCTGTCCCCACGCGGTCACTCAGTGGTTTGTCTGTCTGTCCCCACGCGGTCATTCAGTGGTTTATATGTCTGTCCCCACACAGTCACTCAGTGGTTTATATGTCTGTCCCCACGCGGTCACTCAGTGGTTTATCTGTCTGTCCCCACGCGGTCACTCAGTGGTTTATATGTCTGTCCCCACGCGGTCACTCAGTGGTTTATATGTCTGTCACTCAGTGGTTTATATGTCTGTCCCCACGCGGTCACTCAGTGGTTTATCTGTCTGTCCCGACGCGGTCCCTCAGTGGTTTATCTGTCTGTCCCCACGCGGTCAGTCATTGGTTTATCTGTCTGTCCCCACGTGGTCATTCAGTGGTTTATATGTCTGTCCCAACGCGGTCACTCAGTGGTTTATATGTCTGTCCCCACACGGTCGCTCAGTGGTTTACATGTCTGGCCCCACGCGGTCGCTCAGTGGTTTATATGTCTGTCCCCACACGGTCACTCAGTGGTTTATATGTCTGTCACTCAGTGGTTTATATGTCTGTCCCAACGCGGTCACACAGTGGTTTATATGTCTGTCCCCACACGGTCGCTCAGTGGTTTATATGTCTGTCCCCACGCGGTCACTCAGTGGTTTATATGTCTGTCCCCATGCGGTCACTCAGTGGTTTATGTCTGTCCCCACTGGGTCACTCAGTGGTTTATATGTCTGTCCCCACGCGGTCACTCAGTGGTTTATCTGTCTGTCCCCACGCGGTCACTCAGTGGTTTATCTGTCTGTCCCCACGCGGTCACTCAGTGGTTTATATGTCTGTCCCCACGTGGTCACTCAGGGGTTTATCTGTCTGTACCCACGCGGTCACTCAGTGGTTTATCTGTCTGTACCCACGCGGTCACTCAGTGGTTTATATGTCTGTCCCCACGCGGTCACTCAGTGGTTTATATGTCTGTCCCCACGCGGTCACAAAGTGGTTTATATGTCTGTCCCCACACGGTCACTCAGTGGTTTATCTGTCTGTCCCCACGCGGTTACTCAGTGGTTTATATGTCTGTCACTCAGTGGTTTATCTGTCTGTCCCCACGCGGTCACACAGTGGTTTATCTGTCTGTCCCCACGCGGTCACTCAGTGGTTTATATGTCTGTTCCCACGCGGTCACTCATTGGTTTATCTGTCTGTCCCCACGCGGTCACACAGTAGTTTATCTGTCTGTCCCCACGCGGTCACACAGTGGTTTATCTGTCTGTCCCCACGCGGTCACTCAGTGGTTTATCTGTCTGTCCCCACGCGGTTACTCAGTGGTTTATCTGTCTGTCCCCACGCGGTCACTCAGTGGTTTATATGTCTGTCCCCACGCGGTCACTCAGTAGTTTATATGTCTGTCCCCCCGCGGTCACTCAGTGGTTTATATGTCTGTCCCCACGCGGTCGCTCAGTGGTTTACATGTCTGGCCCCACGCGGTCGCTCAGTGGTTTATCTGTCTGTCCCCACGCGGTCACACAGTGGTTTATCTGTCTGTCCCCACGCGGTCACTCAGTGGTTTATATGTCTGTCCCCACGCGGTCACTCAGTGGTTTATCTGTCTGTCCCCACGCGGTCATTCAGTGGTTTATATGTCTGTCACTCAGTGGTTTATCTGTCTGTCCCCACGCGGTCACACAGTGGTTTATCTGTCTGTCCCCACGCGGTCACACAGTGGTTTATCTGTCTGTCCCCACGCGGTCACTCAGTGGTTTATATGTCTGTCCCCACGCGGTCACTCAGTGGTTTATATGTCTGTCCCCATGCGGTCGTTCAGTGGTTTATGTCTGTCCCTACGGGGTCACTCAGTGGTTTATATGTCTGTCAGCACGCGGTCACTCAGTGGTTTATCTGTCTGTCCCCACGCGGTCACTCAGTGGTTTATCTGTCTGTCCCCACGCGGTCACTCAGTGGTTTATATGTCTGTCCCCACGTGGTCACTCAGGGGTTTATCTGTCTGTCCCCACTCGGTCATTCAGTGTTTTATATGTCTGTCCCCACACGGTCACTCAGTGGTTTATATGTCTGTCACTCAGTGGTTTATATGTCTGTCACTCAGTGGTTTATATGTCTGTCACTCAGTGGTTTATATGTCTGTCCCCACGCGGTCACTCAGTGGTTTATATGTCTGTTCCCACGCTGTCACTCATTGGTTTATCTGTCTGTCCCCACGCGGTCATTCAGTGGTTTATATGTCTGTCCCCACGCGGTCACTCAGTGGTTTACATGTCTGTCCCCACGCGGTCACTCAGTGGTTTATATGTCTGTTCCCACGCTGTCACTCATTGGTTTATCTGTCTGTCCCCACGCGGTCATTCAGTGGTTTATCTGTCTGTCCCCACGCGGTCACACAGTGGTTTATCTGTCTGTCCTCACGCGGTCACTCAGTGGTTTATCTGTCTGTCCCCACGCGGTCATTCAGTGGTTTATCTGTCTGTCCCCACGCGGTCACTCAGTGGTTTATATGTCTGTCCCCACGCGGTCACTCAGTGGTTTATCTGTCTGTCCCCACGCGGTCACTCAGTGGTTTATCTGTCTGTCCCCACGCGGTCACTCAGTGGTTTATATGTCTGTCCCCACGTGGTCACTCAGGGGTTTATCTGTCTGTCCCCACGCGGTCATTCAGTGGTTTATATGTCTGTCCCCACACGGTGACTCAGTGGTTTATATGTATGTCACTCAGTGGTTTATATGTCTGTCACTCAGTGGTTTAGATGTCTGTCCCCACGCGGTCACTCAGTGGTTTATATGTCTGTTCCCACGCGGTCACTCATTGGTTTATCTGTCTGTCCCCACGCGGTCATTCAGTGGTTTATACGTCTGTCCCCACGCGGTCACTCAGTGGTTTACATGTCTGTCCCCACGCGGTCGCTCAGTGGTTTACATGTCTGGCCCCACGCGGTCACTCAGTGGTTTATCTGTCTGTCCCCACGCGGTCACTCAGTGGTTTATCTGTCTGTCCCCACGCGGTCATTCAGTGGTTTATCTGTCTGTCCCCACGCGGTCACTCAGTGGTTTATATGTCTGTCCCCACGCGGTCACTCAGTAGTTTATATGTCTGTCCCCACGCGGTCACTCAGTGGTTTGTCTGTCTGTCCCCACGCGGTCATTTAGTGGTTTATATGTCTGTCCCCACACAGTCACTCAGTGGTTTATATGTCTGTCCCCACGCGGTCACTCAGTGGTTTATCTGTCTGTCCCCACGCGGTCACTCAGTGGTTTATATGTCTGTCCCCACGCGGTCACTCAGTGGTTTATATGTCTGCCACTCAGTGGTTTATATGTCTGTCCCCACGCGGTCACTCAGTGGTTTATCTGTCTGTCCCGACGCGGTCCCTCAGTGGTTTATCTGTCTGTCCCCACGCGGTCACTCAGTGGTTTATATGTCTGTCCCCACGCGGTCAGTCATTGGTTTATCTGTCTGTCCCCACGTGGTCATTCAGTGGTTTATATGTCTGTCCCCACACGGTCGCTCAGTGGTTTACATGTCTGGCCCCACGCGGTCGCTCAGTCGTTTCGATGTCTGTCCCCACACGGTCACTCAGTGGTTTATCTGTCTGTCCCGACGCGGTCCCTCAGTGGTTTATCTGTCTGTCCCCACGCGGTCACTCAGTGGTTTATATGTCTGTCCCCACGCGGTCAGTCATTGGTTTATCTGTCTGTCCCCACGTGGTCATTCAGTGGTTTATATGTCTGTCCCAACGCGGTCACTCAGTGGTTTATATGTCTGTCCCCACACGGTCGCTCAGTGGTTTACATGTCTGGCCCCACGCGGTCGCTCAGTGGTTTATATGTCTGTACCCACACGGTCACTCAGTGGTTTATATGTCTGTCACTCAGTGGTTTATATGTCTGTCCCAACGCGGTCACACAGTGGTTTATATGTCTGTCCCCACACGGTCGCTCAGTGGTTTATATGTCTGTCCCCACGCGGTCACTCAGTGGTTTATATGTCTGTCCCCATGCGGTCACTCAGTGGTTTATGTCTGTCCCCACTGGGTCACTCAGTGGTTTATATGTCTGTCCCCACGCGGTCACTCAGTGGTTTATCTGTCTGTCCCCACGCGGTCACTCAGTGGTTTATCTGTCTGTCCCCACGCGGTCACTCAGTGGTTTATATGTCTGTCCCCACGTGGTCACTCAGGGGTTTATCTGTCTGTCCCCACGCGGTCACTCAGTGGTTTATCTGTCTGTACCCACGCGGTCACTCAGTGGTTTATATGTCTGTCCCCACGCGGTCACTCAGTGGTTTATATGTCTGTCCCCACGCGGTCACAAAGTGGTTTATATGTCTGTCCCCACACGGTCACTCAGTGGTTTATCTGTCTGTCCCCACGCGGTTACTCAGTGGTTTATATGTCTGTCACTCAGTGGTTTATCTGTCTGTCCCCACGCGGTCACACAGTGGTTTATCTGTCTGTCCCCACGCGGTCACTCAGTGGTTTATATGTCTGTTCCCACGCGGTCACTCATTGGTTTATCTGTCTGTCCCCACGCGGTCACACAGTAGTTTATCTGTCTGTCCCCACGCGGTCACACAGTGGTTTATCTGTCTGTCCCCACGCGGTCACTCAGTGGTTTATCTGTCTGTCCCCACGCGGTTACTCAGTGGTTTATCTGTCTGTCCCCACGCGGTCACTCAGTGGTTTATATGTCTGTCCCCACGCGGTCACTCAGTAGTTTATATGTCTGTCCCCCCGCGGTCACTCAGTGGTTTATATGTCTGTCCCCACGCGGTCGCTCAGTGGTTTACATGTCTGGCCCCACGCGGTCGCTCTGTGGTTTATCTGTCTGTCCCCACGCGGTCACACAGTGGTTTATCTGTCTGTCCCCACGCGGTCACTCAGTGGTTTATATGTCTGTCCCCACGCGGTCACTCAGTGGTTTATCTGTCTGTCCCCACGCGGTCATTCAGTGGTTTATATGTCTGTCACTCAGTGGTTTATCTGTCTGTCCCCACGCGGTCACACAGTGGTTTATCTGTCTGTCCCCACGCGGTCACACAGTGGTTTATCTGTCTGTCCCCACGCGGTCACTCAGTGGTTTATATGTCTGTCCCCACGCGGTCACTCAGTGGTTTATATGTCTGTCCCCATGCGGTCGTTCAGTGGTTTATGTCTGTCCCCACGGGGTCACTCAGTGGTTTATATGTCTGTCAGCACGCGGTCACTCAGTGGTTTATCTGTCTGTCCCCACGCGGTCACTCAGTGGTTTATCTGTCTGTCCCCACGCGGTCACTCAGTGGTTTATATGTCTGTCCCCACGTGGTCACTCAGGGGTTTATCTGTCTGTCCCCACTCGGTCATTCAGTGTTTTATATGTCTGTCCCCATCCGGTCACTCAGTGGTTTATATGTCTGTCACTCAGTGGTTTATATGTCTGTCACTCAGTGGTTTATATGTCTGTCACTCAGTGGTTTATATGTCTGTCCCCACGCGGTCACTCAGTGGTTTATATGTCTGTTCCCACGCTGTCACTCATTGGTTTATCTGTCTGTCCCCACGCGGTCATTCAGTGGTTTATATGTCTGTCCCCACGCGGTCACTCAGTGGTTTACATGTCTGTCCCCACGCGGTCACTCAGTGGTTTATATGTCTGTTCCCACGCTGTCACTCATTGGTTTATCTGTCTGTCCCCACGCGGTCATTCAGTGGTTTATCTGTCTGTCCCCACGCGGTCACACAGTGGTTTATCTGTCTGTCCTCACGCGGTCACTCAGTGGTTTATCTGTCTGTCCCCACGCGGTCATTCAGTGGTTTATCTGTCTGTCCCCACGCGGTCACTCAGTGGTTTATATGTCTGTCCCCACGCGGTCACTCAGTAGTTTATATGTCTGTCCCCACGCGGTCACTCAGTGGTTTGTCTGTCTGTCCCCACGCGGTCATTCAGTGGTTTATATGTCTGTCCCCACACAGTCACTCAGTGGTTAATATGTCTGTCCCCACGCGGTCACTCAGTGGTTTATATGTCTGTCCCCACGCGGTCACTCAGTGGTTTATCTGTCTGTCCCCACGCGGTCACTCAGTGGTTTATCTGTCTGTCCCCACGCGGTCACTCAGTGGTTTATATGGCTGTCCCCACGCGGTCACTCAGTGTTTTATATGTCTGTCCCCACGCGGTCACACAGTGGTTTATCTGTCTGTCCCCACACGGTCACTCAGTGGTTTATCTGTCTGTCCCCACGCGGTCACTCAGTGGTTTATATGTCTGTCCCCACGCGGTCACTCAGTGGTTTATATGTCTGTCACTCAGTGGTTTATCTGTCTGTCCCCACGCGGTCACACAGTGGTTTATCTGTCTGTCCCCACGCGGTCACTCAGGGGTTTATATGTCTGTCACTCATTGGTTTATATGTCTGTCCCCACGCGATCACTCAGTGGTTTATATGTCTGTCCCCACGCCGTCACTCAGTGGTTTATCTGTCTGTCCCGACGCGGTCCCTCAGTGGTTTATCTGTCTGTCCCCACGCGGTCACTCAGTGGTTTATATGTCTGTCCCCACGCGGTCAGTCATTGGTTTATCTGTCTGTCCCCACGTGGTCATTCAGTGGTTTATATGTCTGTCCCAACGCGGTCACTCAGTGGTTTATATGTCTGTCCCCACACGGTCGCTCAGTGGTTTACATGTCTGGCCCCACGCGGTCGCTCAGTGGTTTATATGTCTGTCCCCACATGGTCACTCAGTGGTTTATATGTCTGTCACTCAGTGGTTTATATGTCTGTCCCAACGCGGTCACACAGTGGTTTATATGTCTGTCCCCACACGGTCGCTCAGCGGTTTATATGTCTGTCCCCACGCGGTCACTCAGTGGTTTATATGTCTGTCCCCATGCGGTCACTCAGTGGTTTATGTCTGTCCCCACTGGGTCACTCAGTGGTTTATATGTCTGTCCCCACGCGGTCACTCAGTGGTTTATCTGTCTGTCAACACGCGGTCACTCAGTGGTTTATCTGTCTGTCCCCACGCGGTCACTCAGTGGTTTATATGTCTGTCCCCACGTGGTCACTCAGGGGTTTATCTGTCTGTCCCCACGCGGTCACTCAGTGGTTTATCTGTCTGTACCCACGCGGTCACTCAGTGGTTTATATGTCTGTCCCCACGCGGTCACTCAGTGGTTTATATGTCTGTCCCCACGCGGTCACAAAGTGGTTTATATGTCTGTCCCCACACGGTCACTCAGTGGTTTATCTGTCTGTCCCCACGCGGTTACTCAGTGGTTTATATGTCTGTCACTCAGTGGTTTATCTGTCTGTCCCCACGCGGTCACACAGTGGTTTATCTGTCTGTCCCCACGCGGTCACTCAGTGGTTTATATGTCTGTTCCCACGCGGTCACTCATTGGTTTATCTGTCTGTCCCCACGCGGTCACACAGTAGTTTATCTGTCTGTCCCCACGCGGTCACACAGTGGTTTATCTGTCTGTCCCCACGCGGTCACTCAGTGGTTTATCTGTCTGTCCCCACGCGGTTACTCAGTGGTTTATCTGTCTGTCCCCACGCGGTCACTCAGTGGTTTATATGTCTGTCCCCACGCGGTCACTCAGTAGTTTATATGTCTGTCCCCCCGCGGTCACTCAGTGGTTTATATGTCTGTCCCCACGCGGTCGCTCAGTGGTTTACATGTCTGGCCCCACGCGGTCGCTGAGTGGTTTATCTGTCTGTCCCCACGCGGTCACACAGTGGTTTATCTGTCTGTCCCCACGCGGTCACTCAGTGGTTTATATGTCTGTCCCCACGCGGTCACTCAGTGGTTTATCTGTCTGTCCCCACGCGGTCATTCAGTGGTTTATATGTCTGTCACTCAGTGGTTTATCTGTCTGTCCCCACGCGGTCACACAGTGGTTTATCTGTCTGTCCCCACGCGGTCACACAGTGGTTTATCTGTCTGTCCCCACGCGGTCACTCAGTGGTTTATATGTCTGTCCCCACGCGGTCACTCAGTGGTTTATATGTCTGTCCCCATGCGGTCGTTCAGTGGTTTATGTCTGTCCCCACGGGGTCACTCAGTGGTTTATATGTCTGTCAGCACGCGGTCACTCAGTGGTTTATCTGTCTGTCCCCACGCGGTCACTCAGTGGTTTATCTGTCTGTCCCCACGCGGTCACTCAGTGGTTTATATGTCTGTCCCCACGTGGTCACTCAGGGGTTTATCTGTCTGTCCCCACTCGGTCATTCAGTGTTTTATATGTCTGTCCCCACACGGTCACTCAGTGGTTTATATGTCTGTCACTCAGTGGTTTATATGTCTGTCACTCAGTGGTTTATATGTCTGTCACTCAGTGGTTTATATGTCTGTCCCCACGCGGTCACTCAGTGGTTTATATGTCTGTTCCCACGCTGTCACTCATTGGTTTATCTGTCTGTCCCCACGCGGTCATTCAGTGGTTTATATGTCTGTCCACACGCGGTCACTCAGTGGTTTACATGTCTGTCCCCACGCGGTCACTCAGTGGTTTATATGTCTGTTCCCACGCTGTCACTCATTGGTTTATCTGTCTGTCCCCACGCGGTCATTCAGTGGTTTATCTGTCTGTCCCCACGCGGTCACACAGTGGTTTATCTGTCTGTCCTCACGCGGTCACTCAGTGGTTTATCTGTCTGTCCCCACGCGGTCATTCAGTGGTTTATCTGTCTGTCCCCACGCGGTCACTCAGTGGTTTATATGTCTGTCCCCACGCGGTCACTCAGTAGTTTATATGTCTGTCCCCACGCGGTCACTCAGTGGTTTGTCTGTCTGTCCCCACGCGGTCATTCAGTGGTTTATATGTCTGTCCCCACACAGTCACTCAGTGGTTAATATGTCTGTCCCCACGCGGTCACTCAGTGGTTTATATGTCTGTCCCCACGCGGTCACTCAGTGGTTTATCTGTCTGTCCCCACGCGGTCACTCAGTGGTTTATCTGTCTGTCCCCACGCGGTCACTCAGTGGTTTATATGGCTGTCCCCACGCGGTCACTCAGTGTTTTATATGTCTGTCCCCACGCGGTCACACAGTGGTTTATCTGTCTGTCCCCACACGGTCACTCAGTGGTTTATCTGTCTGTCCCCACGCGGTCACTCAGTGGTTTATATGTCTGTCCCCACGCGGTCACTCAGTGGTTTATATGTCTGTCACTCAGTGGTTTATCTGTCTGTCCCCACGCGGTCACACAGTGGTTTATCTGTCTGTCCCCACGCGGTCACTCAGGGGTTTATATGTCTGTCACTCAGTGGTTTATATGTCTGTCCCCACGCGATCACTCAGTGGTTTATATGTCTGTCCCCACGCCGTCACTCAGTGGTTTATCTGTCTGTCCCGACGCGGTCCCTCAGTGGTTTATCTGTCTGTCCCCACGCGGTCACTCAGTGGTTTATATGTCTGTCCCCACGCGGTCAGTCATTGGTTTATCTGTCTGTCCCCACGTGGTCATTCAGTGGTTTATATGTCTGTCCCAACGCGGTCACTCAGTGGTTTATATGTCTGTCCCCACACGGTCGCTCAGTGGTTTACATGTCTGGCCCCACGCGGTCGCTCAGTGGTTTATATGTCTGTCCCCACACGGTCACTCAGTGGTTTATATGTCTGTCACTCAGTGGTTTATATGTCTGTCCCAACGCGGTCACACAGTGGTTTATATGTCTGTCCCCACACGGTCGCTCAGTGGTTTATATGTCTGTCCCCACGCGGTCACTCAGTGGTTTATATGTCTGTCCCCATGCGGTCACTCAGTGGTTTATGTCTGTCCCCACTGGGTCACTCAGTGGTTTATATGTCTGTCCCCACGCGGTCACTCAGTGGTTTATCTGTCTGTCCCCACGCGGTCACTCAGTGGTTTATCTGTCTGTCCCCACGCGGTCACTCAGTGGTTTATATGTCTGTCCCCACGTGGTCACTCAGGGGTTTATCTGTCTGTCCCCACGCGGTCACTCAGTGGTTTATCTGTCTGTACCCACGCGGTCACTCAGTGGTTTATATGTCTGTCCCCACGCGGTCACTCAGTGGTTTATATGTCTGTCCCCACGCGGTCACAAAGTGGTTTATATGTCTGTCCCCACACGGTCACTCAGTGGTTTATCTGTCTGTCCCCACGCGGTTACTCAGTGGTTTATATGTCTGTCACTCAGTGGTTTATCTGTCTGTCCCCACGCGGTCACACAGTGGTTTATCTGTCTGTCCCCACGCGGTCACTCAGTGGTTTATATGTCTGTTCCCACGCGGTCACTCATTGGTTTATCTGTCTGTCCCCACGCGGTCACACAGTAGTTTATCTGTCTGTCCCCACGCGGTCACACAGTGGTTTATCTGTCTGTCCCCACGCGGTCACTCAGTGGTTTATATGTCTGTCCCCACGCGGTCACAAAGTGGTTTATATGTCTGTCCCCACACGGTCACTCAGTGGTTTATCTGTCTGTCCCCACGCGGTTACTCAGTGGTTTATATGTCTGTCACTCAGTGGTTTATCTGTCTGTCCCCACGCGGTCACACAGTGGTTTATCTGTCTGTCCCCACGCGGTCACTCAGTGGTTTATATGTCTGTTCCCACGCGGTCACTCATTGGTTTATCTGTCTGTCCCCACGCGGTCACACAGTAGTTTATCTGTCTGTCCCCACGCGGTCACACAGTGGTTTATCTGTCTGTCCCCACGCGGTCACTCAGTGGTTTATATGTCTGTCCCCACGCGGTCACTCAGTAGTTTATATGTCTGTCCCCCCGCGGTCACTCAGTGGTTTATCTGTCTGTCCCCACGCGGTCATTCAGTGGTTTATATGTCTGTCCCCACGCGGTCACTCAGTGGTTAATATGTCTGTCCCCACGCGGTCACTCAGTGGTTTATATGTCTGTCCCCATGCGGTCACTCAGTGGTTTATCTGTCTGTCCCCACGCGGTCACTCAGTGGTTTATATGTCTGTCCCCACGCGGTCACTCAGTGGTTTATATGTCTGTCCCCACGCGGTCACTCAGTGGTTTATATGTCTGTCCCCACGCGGTCACTCAGTGGTTAATATGTCTGTCCCCACGCGGTCACTCAGTGGTTTATATGTCTGTCCCCACGCGGTCACTCAGTGGTTTATCTGTCTGTCCCCACGCGGTCACTCAGTGGTTTATCTGTCTGTCCCCACGCGGTCACTCAGTGGTTTATATGTCTGTCCCCACGCGGTCACTCAGTGGTTTATATGTCTGTCACTCAGTGGTTTATCTGTCTGTCCCCACGCGGTCACTCAGTGGTTTATATGTCTGTCCCCACGCGGTCACTCAGTAGTTTATATGTCTGTCCCCACGCGGTCACTCAGTGGTTTATATGTCTGTCCCCACGCGGTCACTCAGTGGTTTATCTGTCTGTCCCCACGCGGTCACTCAGTGGTTTATCTGTCTGTCCCCACGCGGTCACTCAGTGGTTTATCTGTCTGTCCCCACGCGTTTACTCAGTGGTTTATCTGTCTGTCCCCACGCGGTCACTCAGTGGTTAATATGTCTGTCCCCATGCGGTCACTCAGTAGTTTATATGTCTGTCCCCACGCGGTCACTCAGTGGTTTATCTGTCTGTCCCCACGCGGTCATTCAGTGGTTTATATGTCTGTCCCCACGCGGTCACTCAGTGGTTAATATGTCTGTCCCCACGCGGTCACTCAGTGGTTTATATGTCTGTCCCCACGCGGTCACTCAGTGGTTAATATGTCTGTCCCCACACGGTCACTCAGTGGTTTATATGTCTGTCCCCACGCGGTCACTCAGTGGTTTATCTGTCTGTCCCCACGCGGTCACTCAGTGGTTTATATGTCTGTCCCCACGCGGTCACTCAGTGGTTTATATGTCTGTCACTCAGTGGTTTATCTGTCTGTCCCCACGCGGTCACACAGTGGTTTATCTGTCTGTCCCCACGCGGTCACACAGTGGTTTATCTGTCTGTCCCCACGCGGTCACTCAGTGGTTTATATGTCTGTCCCCACGCGGTCACTCAGTGGTTTATATGTCTGTCCCCATGCGGTCACTCAGTGGTTTATGTCTGTCCCCACTGGGTCACTCAGTGGTTTATATGTCTGTCCCCACGCGGTCACTCAGTGGTTTATCTGTCTGTCCCCACGCGGTCACTCAGTGGTTTATCTGTCTGTCCCCACGCGGTCACTCAGTGGTTTATATGTCTGTCCCCACGTGGTCACTCAGGGGTTTATCTGTCTGTCCCCACGCGGTCATTCAGTGGTTTATATGTCTGTCCCCACACGGTGACTCAGTGGTTTATATGTATGTCACTCAGTGGTTTATATGTCTGTCACTCAGTGGTTTAGATGTCTGTCCCCACGCGGTCACTCAGTGGTTTATATGTCTGTTCCCACGCGGTCACTCATTGGTTTATCTGTCTGTCCCCACGCGGTCATTCAGTGGTTTATACGTCTGTCCCCACGCGGTCACTCAGTGGTTTACATGTCTGTCCCCACGCGGTCGCTCAGTGGTTTACATGTCTGGCCCCACGCGGTCACTCAGTGGTTTATCTGTCTGTCCCCACGCGGTCACTCAGTGGTTTATCTGTCTGTCCCCACGCGGTCATTCAGTGGTTTATCTGTCTGTCCCCACGCGGTCACTCAGTGGTTTATATGTCTGTCCCCACGCGGTCACTCAGTAGTTTATATGTCTGTCCCCACGCGGTCACTCAGTGGTTTGTCTGTCTGTCCCCACGCGGTCATTCAGTGGTTTATATGTCTGTCCCCACACAGTCACTCAGTGGTTTATATGTCTGTCCCCACGCGGTCACTCAGTGGTTTATCTGTCTGTCCCCACGCGGTCACTCAGTGGTTTATATGTCTGTCCCCACGCGGTCACTCAGTGGTTTATATGTCTGTCACTCAGTGGTTTATATGTCTGTCCCCACGCGGTCACTCAGTGGTTTATCTGTCTGTCCCGACGCGGTCCCTCAGTGGTTTATCTGTCTGTCCCCACGCGGTCACTCAGTGGTTTATATGTCTGTCCCCACGCGGTCACTCAGTGGTTTATATGTCTGTTCCCACGCGGTCACTCATTGGTTTATCTGTCTGTCCCCATGCGGTCACACAGTAGTTTATCTGTCTGTCCCCACGCGGTCACACAGTGGTTTATCTGTCTGTCCCCACGCGGTCACTCAGTGGTTTATCTGTCTGTCCCCACGCGGTTACTCAGTGGTTTATCTGTCTGTCCCCACGCGGTCACTCAGTGGTTTATATGTCTGTCCCCACGCGGTCACTCAGTAGTTTATATGTCTGTCCCCCCGCGGTCACTCAGTGGTTTATATGTCTGTCCCCACGCGGTCGCTCAGTGGTTTACATGTCTGGCCCCACGCGGTCGCTCAGTGGTTTATCTGTCTGTCCCCACGCGGTCACACAGTGGTTTATCTGTCTGTCCCCACGCGGTCACTCAGTGGTTTATATGTCTGTCCCCACGCGGTCACTCAGTGGTTTATCTGTCTGTCCCCACGCGGTCATTCAGTGGTTTATATGTCTGTCACTCAGTGGTTTATCTGTCTGTCCCCACGCGGTCACACAGTGGTTTATCTGTCTGTCCCCACGCGGTCACACAGTGGTTTATCTGTCTGTCCCCACGCGGTCACTCAGTGGTTTATATGTCTGTCCCCACGCGGTCACTCAGTGGTTTATATGTCTGTCCCCATGCGGTCGTTCAGTGGTTTATGTCTGTCCCCACGGGGTCACTCAGTGGTTTATATGTCTGTCCCCACGCGGTCACTCAGTGGTTTATCTGTCTGTCCCCACGCGGTCACTCAGTGGTTTATCTGTCTGTCCCCACGCGGTCACTCAGTGGTTTATATGTCTGTCCCCACGTGGTCACTCAGGGGTTTATCTGTCTGTCCCCACTCGGTCATTCAGTGTTTTATATGTCTGTCCCCACACGGTCACTCAGTGGTTTATATGTCTGTCACTCAGTGGTTTATATGTCTGTCACTCAGTGGTTTATATGTCTGTCACTCAGTGGTTTATATGTCTGTCCCCACGCGGTCACTCAGTGGTTTATATGTCTGTTCCCACGCTGTCACTCATTGGTTTATCTGTCTGTCCCCACGCGGTCATTCAGTGGTTTATATGTCTGTCCCCACGCGGTCACTCAGTGGTTTACATGTCTGTCCCCACGCGGTCACTCAGTGGTTTATATGTCTGTTCCCACGCTGTCACTCATTGGTTTATCTGTCTGTCCCCACGCGGTCATTCAGTGGTTTATCTGTCTGTCCCCACGCGGTCACACAGTGGTTTATCTGTCTGTCCTCACGCGGTCACTCAGTGGTTTATCTGTCTGTCCCCACGCGGTCATTCAGTGGTTTATCTGTCTGTCCCCACGCGGTCACTCAGTGGTTTATATGTCTGTCCCCACGCGGTCACTCAGTAGTTTATATGTCTGTCCCCACGCGGTCACTCAGTGGTTTGTCTGTCTGTCCCCACGCGGTCATTCAGTGGTTTATATGTCTGTCCCCACGCGGTCACTCAGTGGTTAATATGTCTGTCCCCACGCGGTCACTCAGTGGTTTATATGTCTGTCCCCACGCGGTCACTCAGTAGTTTATATGTCTGTCCCCACGCGGTCACTCAGTGGTTTGTCTGTCTGTCCCCACGCGGTCACTCAGTGGTTAATATGTCTGTCCCCACGCGGTCACTCAGTGGTTTATCTGTCTGTCCCCACGCGGTCACTCAGTGGTTTATCTGTCTGTCCCCACAGGGTCACTCGGTGGTTTATATGGCTGTCCCCACGCGGTCACTCAGTGTTTTATATGTCTGTCCCCACGCGGTCACACAGTGGTTTATCTGTCTGTCCCCACACGGTCACTCAGTGGTTTATCTGTCTGTCCCCACGCGGTCACTCAGTGGTTTATATGTCTGTCCCCACGCGGTCACTCAGTGGTTTATATGTCTGTCACTCAGTGGTTTATCTGTCTGTCCCCACGCGGTCACACAGTGGTTTATCTGTCTGTCCCCACGCGGTCACTCAGGGGTTTATATGTCTGTCACTCAGTGGTTTATATGTCTGTCCCCACGCGGTCACTCAGTGGTTTATATGTCTGTCCCCACGCCGTCACTCAGTGGTTTATCTGTCTGTCCCGACGCGGTCCCTCAGTGGTTTATCTGTCTGTCCCCACGCGGTCACTCAGTGGTTTATATGTCTGTCCCCACGCGGTCAGTCATTGGTTTATCTGTCTGTCCCCACGTGGTCATTCAGTGGTTTATATGTCTGTCCCAACGCGGTCACTCAGTGGTTTATATGTCTGTCCCCACACGGTCGCTCAGTGGTTTACATGTCTGTCCCCACGCGGTCACTCAGTGGTTTATATGTCTGTCACTCAGTGGTTTATCTGTCTGTCCCCACGCGGTCACACAGTGGTTTATCTGTCTGTCCCCACGCGGTCACACAGTGGTTTATCTGTCTGTCCCCACGCGGTCACTCAGTGGTTTATATGTCTGTCCCCACGCGGTCACTCAGTGGTTTATATGTCTGTCCCCATGCGGTCACTCAGTGGTTTATGTCTGTCCCCACTGGGTCACTCAGTGGTTTATATGTCTGTCCCCACGCGGTCACTCAGTGGTTTATCTGTCTGTCCCCACGCGGTCACTCAGTGGTTTATCTGTCTGTCCCCACGCGGTCACTCAGTGGTTTATATGTCTGTCCCCACGTGGTCACTCAGGGGTTTATCTGTCTGTCCCCACGCGGTCATTCAGTGGTTTATATGTCTGTCCCCACACGGTGACTCAGTGGTTTATATGTATGTCACTCAGTGGTTTATATGTCTGTCACTCAGTGGTTTAGATGTCTGTCCCCACGCGGTCACTCAGTGGTTTATATGTCTGTTCCCACGCGGTCACTCATTGGTTTATCTGTCTGTCCCCACGCGGTCATTCAGTGGTTTATACGTCTGTCCCCACGCGGTCACTCAGTGGTTTACATGTCTGTCCCCACGCGGTCGCTCAGTGGTTTACATGTCTGGCCCCACGCGGTCACTCAGTGGTTTATCTGTCTGTCCCCACGCGGTCACTCAGTGGTTTATCTGTCTGTCCCCACGCGGTCATTCAGTGGTTTATCTGTCTGTCCCCACGCGGTCACTCAGTGGTTTATATGTCTGTCCCCACGCGGTCACTCAGTAGTTTATATGTCTGTCCCCACGCGGTCACTCAGTGGTTTGTCTGTCTGTCCCCACGCGGTCATTCAGTGGTTTATATGTCTGTCCCCACACAGTCACTCAGTGGTTTATATGTCTGTCCCCACGCGGTCACTCAGTGGTTTATCTGTCTGTCCCCACGCGGTCACTCAGTGGTTTATATGTCTGTCCCCACGCGGTCACTCAGTGGTTTATATGTCTGTCACTCAGTGGTTTATATGTCTGTCCCCACGCGGTCACTCAGTGGTTTATCTGTCTGTCCCGACGCGGTCCCTCAGTGGTTTATCTGTCTGTCCCCACGCGGTCACTCAGTGGTTTATATGTCTGTCCCCACGCGGTCACTCAGTGGTTTATATGTCTGTTCCCACGCGGTCACTCATTGGTTTATCTGTCTGTCCCCATGCGGTCACACAGTAGTTTATCTGTCTGTCCCCACGCGGTCACACAGTGGTTTATCTGTCTGTCCCCACGCGGTCACTCAGTGGTTTATCTGTCTGTCCCCACGCGGTTACTCAGTGGTTTATCTGTCTGTCCCCACGCGGTCACTCAGTGGTTTATATGTCTGTCCCCACGCGGTCACTCAGTAGTTTATATGTCTGTCCCCCCGCGGTCACTCAGTGGTTTATATGTCTGTCCCCACGCGGTCGCTCAGTGGTTTACATGTCTGGCCCCACGCGGTCGCTCAGTGGTTTATCTGTCTGTCCCCACGCGGTCACACAGTGGTTTATCTGTCTGTCCCCACGCGGTCACTCAGTGGTTTATATGTCTGTCCCCACGCGGTCACTCAGTGGTTTATCTGTCTGTCCCCACGCGGTCATTCAGTGGTTTATATGTCTGTCACTCAGTGGTTTATCTGTCTGTCCCCACGCGGTCACACAGTGGTTTATCTGTCTGTCCCCACGCGGTCACACAGTGGTTTATCTGTCTGTCCCCACGCGGTCACTCAGTGGTTTATATGTCTGTCCCCACGCGGTCACTCAGTGGTTTATATGTCTGTCCCCATGCGGTCGTTCAGTGGTTTATGTCTGTCCCCACGGGGTCACTCAGTGGTTTATATGTCTGTCCCCACGCGGTCACTCAGTGGTTTATCTGTCTGTCCCCACGCGGTCACTCAGTGGTTTATATGTCTGTCCCCACGTGGTCACTCAGGGGTTTATCTGTCTGTCCCCACTCGGTCATTCAGTGTTTTATATGTCTGTCCCCACACGGTCACTCAGTGGTTTATATGTCTGTCACTCAGTGGTTTATATGTCTGTCACTCAGTGGTTTATATGTCTGTCACTCAGTGGTTTATATGTCTGTCCCCACGCGGTCACTCAGTGGTTTATATGTCTGTTCCCACGCTGTCACTCATTGGTTTATCTGTCTGTCCCCACGCGGTCATTCAGTGGTTTATATGTCTGTCCCCACGCGGTCACTCAGTGGTTTACATGTCTGTCCCCACGCGGTCACTCAGTGGTTTATATGTCTGTTCCCACGCTGTCACTCATTGGTTTATCTGTCTGTCCCCACGCGGTCATTCAGTGGTTTATCTGTCTGTCCCCACGCGGTCACACAGTGGTTTATCTGTCTGTCCTCACGCGGTCACTCAGTGGTTTATCTGTCTGTCCCCACGCGGTCATTCAGTGGTTTATCTGTCTGTCCCCACGCGGTCACTCAGTGGTTTATATGTCTGTCCCCACGCGGTCACTCAGTAGTTTATATGTCTGTCCCCACGCGGTCACTCAGTGGTTTGTCTGTCTGTCCCCACGCGGTCATTCAGTGGTTTATATGTCTGTCCCCACGCGGTCACTCAGTGGTTAATATGTCTGTCCCCACGCGGTCACTCAGTGGTTTATATGTCTGTCCCCACGCGGTCACTCAGTAGTTTATATGTCTGTCCCCACGCGGTCACTCAGTGGTTTGTCTGTCTGTCCCCACGCGGTCACTCAGTGGTTAATATGTCTGTCCCCACGCGGTCACTCAGTGGTTTATATGTCTGTCCCCACGCGGTCACTCAGTGGTTTATCTGTCTGTCCCCACGCGGTCACTCAGTGGTTTATCTGTCTGTCCCCACGCGGTCACTCGGTGGTTTATATGGCTGTCCCCACGCGGTCACTCAGTGTTTTATATGTCTGTCCCCACGCGGTCACACAGTGGTTTATCTGTCTGTCCCCACACGGTCACTCAGTGGTTTATCTGTCTGTCCCCACGCGGTCACTCAGTGGTTTATATGTCTGTCCCCACGCGGTCACTCAGTGGTTTATATGTCTGTCACTCAGTGGTTTATCTGTCTGTCCCCACGCGGTCACACAGTGGTTTATCTGTCTGTCCCCACGCGGTCACTCAGGGGTTTATATGTCTGTCACTCAGTGGTTTATATGTCTGTCCCCACGCGGTCACTCAGTGGTTTATATGTCTGTCCCCACGCCGTCACTCAGTGGTTTATCTGTCTGTCCCGACGCGGTCCCTCAGTGGTTTATCTGTCTGTCCCCACGCGGTCACTCAGTGGTTTATATGTCTGTCCCCACGCGGTCAGTCATTGGTTTATCTGTCTGTCCCCACGTGGTCATTCAGTGGTTTATATGTCTGTCCCAACGCGGTCACTCAGTGGTTTATATGTCTGTCCCCACACGGTCGCTCAGTGGTTTACATGTCTGGCCCCACGCGGTCGCTCAGTGGTTTATATGTCTGTCCCCACACGGTCACTCAGTGGTTTATATGTCTGTCACTCAGTGGTTTATATGTCTGTCCCAACGCGGTCACACAGTGGTTTATATGTCTGTCCCCACACGGTCGCTCAGTGGTTTATATGTCTGTCCCCACGCGGTCACTCAGTGGTTTATATGTCTGTCCCCATGCGGTCACTCAGTGGTTTATGTCTGTCCCCACTGGGTCACTCAGTGGTTTATATGTCTGTCCCCACGCGGTCACTCAGTGGTTTATCTGTCTGTCCCCACGCGGTCACTCAGTGGTTTATCTGTCTGTCCCCACGCGGTCACTCAGTGGTTTATATGTCTGTCCCCACGTGGTCACTCAGGGGTTTATCTGTCTGTCCCCACGCGGTCACTCAGTGGTTTATCTGTCTGTACCCACGCGGTCACTCAGTGGTTTATATGTCTGTCCCCACGCGGTCACTCAGTGGTTTATATGTCTGTCCCCACGCGGTCACAAAGTGGTTTATATGTCTGTCCCCACACGGTCACTCAGTGGTTTATCTGTCTGTCCCCACGCGGTTACTCAGTGGTTTATATGTCTGTCACTCAGTGGTTTATCTGTCTGTCCCCACGCGGTCACACAGTGGTTTATCTGTCTGTCCCCACGGGGTCACTCAGTGGTTTATATGTCTGTTCCCACGCGGTCACTCATTGGTTTATCTGTCTGTCCCCACGCGGTCACACAGTAGTTTATCTGTCTGTCCCCACGCGGTCACACAGTGGTTTATCTGTCTGTCCCCACGCGGTCACTCAGTGGTTTATCTGTCTGTCCCCACGCGGTTACTCAGTGGTTTATCTGTCTGTCCCCACGCGGTCACTCAGTGGTTTATATGTCTGTCCCCACGCGGTCACTCAGTAGTTTATATGTCTGTCCCCCCGCGGTCACTCAGTGGTTTATCTGTCTGTCCCCACGCGGTCATTCAGTGGTTTATATGTCTGTCCCCACGCGGTCACTCAGTGGTTAATATGTCTGTCCCCACGCGGTCACTCAGTGGTTTATATGTCTGTCCCCACGCGGTCACTCAGTGGTTTATCTGTCTGTCCCCACGCGGTCACTCAGTGGTTTATATGTCTGTCCCCACGCGGTCACTCAGTGGTTTATATGTCTGTCCCCACGCGGTCACTCAGTGGTTTATATGTCTGTCCCCACGCGGTCACTCAGTGGTTAATATGTCTGTCCCCACGCGGTCACTCAGTGGTTTATATGTCTGTCCCCACGCGGTCACTCAGTGGTTTATCTGTCTGTCCCCACGCGGTCACTCAGTGGTTTATCTGTCTGTCCCCACGCAGTCACTCAGTGGTTTATATGTCTGTCCCCACGCGGTCACTCAGTGGTTTATATGTCTGTCCCCACGCGGTCACTCAGTGGTTAATATGTCTGTCCCCACGCGGTCACTCAGTGGTTTATATGTCTGTCCCCACGCGGTCACTCAGTGGTTTATCTGTCTGTCCCCACGCGGTCACTCAGTGGTTTATCTGTCTGTCCCCACGCGGTCACTCAGTGGTTTATATGTCTGTCCCCACGCGGTCACTCAGTGGTTTATATGTCTGTCACTCAGTGGTTTATCTGTCTGTCCCCACGCGGTCACTCAGTGGTTTATATGTCTGTCCCCACGCGGTCACTCAGTAGTTTATATGTCTGTCCCCACGCGGTCACTCAGTGGTTTATATGTCTGTCCCCACGCGGTCACTCAGTGGTTTATCTGTCTGTCCCCACGCGGTCACTCAGTGGTTTATCTGTCTGTCCCCACGCGGTCACTCAGTGGTTTATCTGTCTGTCCCCACGCGTTTACTCAGTGGTTTATCTGTCTGTCCCCACGCGGTCACTCAGTGGTTTATATGTCTGTCCCCACGCGGTCACTCAGTGGTTTATCTGTCTGTCCCCACGCGGTCACTCAGTGGTTTATCTGTCTGTCCCCACGCGGTCATTCAGTGGTTTATATGTCTGTCCCCACGCGGTCACTCAGTGGTTAATATGTCTGTCCCCACGCGGTCACTCAGTGGTTTATCTGTCTGTCCCCACGCGGTCACTCAGTGGTTTATATGTCTGTCCCCACGCGGTCACTCAGTGGTTCGTATGTCTGTCCCCACGCGGTCACTCAGTGGTTTATATGTCTGTCCCCACGCGGTCACTCAGTGGTTAATATGTCTGTCCCCACACGGTCACTCAGTGGTTTATATGTCTGTCCCCACGCGGTCACTCAGTGGTTTATCTGTCTGTCCCCACGCGGTCACTCAGTGGTTTATATGTCTGTCCCCACGCGGTCACTCAGTGGTTTATATGTCTGTCACTCAGTGGTTTATCTGTCTGTCCCCACGCGGTCACACAGTGGTTTATCTGTCTGTCCCCACGCGGTCACACAGTGGTTTATCTGTCTGTCCCCACGCGGTCACTCAGTGGTTTATATGTCTGTCCCCACGCGGTCACTCAGTGGTTTATATGTCTGTCCCCATGCGGTCACTCAGTGGTTTATGTCTGTCCCCACTGGGTCACTCAGTGGTTTATATGTCTGTCCCCACGCGGTCACTCAGTGGTTTATCTGTCTGTCCCCACGCGGTCACTCAGTGGTTTATCTGTCTGTCCCCACGCGGTCACTCAGTGGTTTATATGTCTGTCCCCACGTGGTCACTCAGGGGTTTATCTGTCTGTCCCCACGCGGTCATTCAGTGGTTTATATGTCTGTCCCCACACGGTGACTCAGTGGTTTATATGTATGTCACTCAGTGGTTTATATGTCTGTCACTCAGTGGTTTATATGTCTGTCCCCACGCGGTCACTCAGTGGTTTATCTGTCTGTCCCCACGCGGTCACTCAGTGGTTTATATGTCTGTCCCCACGCGGTCACTCAGTGGTTTATATGTCTGTCACTCAGTGGTTTATCTGTCTGTCCCCACGCGGTCACACAGTGGTTTATCTGTCTGTCCCCACGCGGTCACACAGTGGTTTATCTGTCTGTCCCCACGCGGTCACTCAGTGGTTTATATGTCTGTCCCCACGCGGTCACTCAGTGGTTTACCTGTCTGTCCCCACATGGTCATTCAGTGGTTTATATGTCTGTCCCCACGCGGACACTCAGTGGTTTATATGTCTGTCCCCACGCGGTCGCTCAGTGGTTTACATGTCTGGCCCCACGCGGTCGCTCAGTGGTTTATCTGTCTGTCCCCACGCGGTCACACAGTGGTTTATCTGTCTGTCCCCACGCGGTCACTCAGTGGTTTATATGTCTGTCCCCACGCGGTCACTCAGTGGTTTATCGTTCTGTCCCCACGCGGTCACTGAGTGGTTTATCTGTCTGTCCCCACGCGGTCACTCAGTGGTTTATCTGTCTGTCCCCACGCGGTCACTCAGTGGTTTATCTGTCTGTCCCCACGCGGTCACTCAGTAGTTATATGTCTGTCCCCACGCGGTCACTCAGTGGTTTATCTGTCCGTCCCCACGCGGTCATTCAGTGGTTTATATGTCTGTCCCCACGCGGCCACATAGTGGTTTATATGTCTGTCACTCAGTGGTTTATATGTCTGTCCCCACGCGGTCACTCAGTGGTTTATCTGTCTGTCCCCACGCGGTCACACAGTGGTTTATCTGTCTGTCCCCATGCGTTCACTCAGTGGTTGATCTGTCTGTCCCTACGCGGTCACTCAGTGGTTTATATGTCTGTCCCCACGCGGTCACTCAGTGGTTTATATGTCTGTCCCCACGCGGTCACTCAGTGGTTTATATGTCTGTCCCCACGCGGTCACTCAGTGGTTAATATGTCTGTCCCCACGCGGTCACTCAGTGGTTTATATGTCTGTCCCCACGCGGTCACTCAGTGGTTTATCTGTCTGTCCCCACGCGGTCACTCAGTGGTTTATCTGTCTGTCCCCACGCTGTCACTCAGTGGTTTATCTGTCTGTCCCCACGCGGTCACTCAGTGGTTTATATGTCTGTCACTCAGTGGTTTATATGTCTGTCCCCACGCGGTCACTCAGTGGTTTATCTGTCTGTCCCGACGCGGTCCCTCAGTGGTTTATCTGTCTGTCCCCACGCGGTCACTCAGTGGTTTGTATGTCTGTCCCCACGCGGTCAGTCATTGGTTTATCTGTCTGTCCCCACGTGGTCATTCAGTGGTTTATATGTCTGTCCCAACGCGGTCACTCAGTGGTTTATATGTCTGTCCCCACACGGTCGCTCAGTGGTTTACATGTCTGGCCCCACGCGGTCGCTCAGTGGTTTCGATGTCTGTCCCCACACGGTCACTCAGTGGTTTATATGTCTGTCACTCAGTGGTTTATATGTCTGTCCCCACGCGGTCACTCAGTGGTTTATACGTCTGTCCCCACGCGGTCACTCATTGGTTTATCTGTCTGTCCCCACATGGTCATTCAGTGGTTTATATGTCTGTCCCCACGCGGACACTCAGTGGTTTATATGTCTGTCCCCACGCGGTCGCTCAGTGGTTTACATGTCTGGCCCCACGCGGTCGTTCAGTGGTTTATCTGTCTGTCCCCACGCGGTCACACAGTGGTTTATCTGTCTGTCCCCACGCGGTCACTCAGTGGTTAATATGTCTGTCCCCACGCGGTCACTCAGTGGTTTATATGTCTGTCCCCACGCGGTCACTCAGTGGTTTATCTGTCTGTCCCCACGCTGTCACTCAGTGGTTTATCTGTCTGTCCCCACACGGTCACTCAGTGGTTTATATGTCTGTCACTCAGTGGTTTATATGTCTGTCCCCACGCGGTCACTCAGTGGTTTATCTGTCTGTCCCGACGCGGTCCCTCAGTGGTTTATCTGTCTGTCCCCACGCGGTCACTCAGTGGTTTATATGTCTGTCCCCACGCGGTCAGTCATTGGTTTATCTGTCTGTCCCCACGTGGTCATTCAGTGGTTTATATGTCTGTCCCAACGCGGTCACTCAGTGGTTTATATGTCTGTCCCCACACGGTCGCTCAGTGGTTTACATGTCTGGCCCCACGCGGTCGCTCAGTGGTTTCGATGTCTGTCCCCACACGGTCACTCAGTGGTTTATATGTCTGTCACTCAGTGGTTTATATGTCTGTCCCCACGCGGTCACTCAGTGGTTTATACGTCTGTCCCCACGCGGTCACTCATTGGTTTATCTGTCTGTCCCCACATGGTCATTCAGTGGTTTATATGTCTGTCCCCACGCGGACACTCAGTGGTTTATATGTCTGTCCCCACGCGGTCGCTCAGTGGTTTACATGTCTGGCCCCACGCGGTCGCTCAGTGGTTTATCTGTCTGTCCCCACGCGGTCACACAGTGGTTTATCTGTCTGTCCCCACGCGGTCACTCAGTGGTTTATATGTCTGTCCCCACGCGGTCACTCAGTGGTTTATCGTTCTGTCCCCACGCGGTCACTGAGTGGTTTATCTGTCTGTCCCCACGCGGTCACTCAGTGGTTTATCTGTCTGTCCCCACGCGGTCACTCAGTGGTTTATCTGTCTGTCCCCACGCGGTCACTCAGTAGTTTATATGTCTGTCCCCACGCGGTCACTCAGTGGTTTATCTGTCCGTCCCCACGCGGTCATTCAGTGGTTTATATGTCTGTCCCCACGCGGCCACATAGTGGTTTATATGTCTGTCACTCAGTGGTTTATATGTCTGTCCCCACGCGGTCACTCAGTGGTTTATCTGTCTGTCCCCACGCGGTCACACAGTGGTTTATCTGTCTGTCCCCATGCGTTCACTCAGTGGTTGATCTGTCTGTCCCTACGCGGTCACTCAGTGGTTTATATGTCTGTCCCCACGCGGTCACTCAGTGGTTTATATGTCTGTCCCCACGCGGTCACTCAGTGGTTTATATGTCTGTCCCCACGCGGTCACTCAGTGGTTAATATGTCTGTCCCCACGCGGTCACTCAGTGGTTTATATGTCTGTCCCCACGCGGTCACTCAGTGGTTTATCTGTCTGTCCCCACGCGGTCACTCAGTGGTTTATCTGTCTGTCCCCACGCGGTCACTCAGTGGTTTATATGTCTGTCCCCACGCGGTCACTCAGTGGTTTATATGTCTGTCACTCAGTGGTTTATCTGTCTGTCCCCACGCAGTCACTCAGTGGTTTATATGTCTGTCCCCACGCGGTCACTTAGTAGTTTATATGTCTGTCCCCACGCGGTCACTCAGTGGTTTATATGTCTGTCCCCACGCGGTCACTCAGTGGTTTATCTGTCTGTCCCCACGCGGTCACTCAGTGGTTTATCTGTCTGTCCCCACGCTGTCACTCAGTGGTTTATCTGTCTGTCCCCACGCGTTTACTCAGTGGTTTATCTGTCTGTCCACACGCGGTCACTCAGTGGTTTATATGTCTGTCCCCACGCGGTCACTCAGTAGTTTATATGTCTGTCCCCACGCGGTCACTCAGTGGTTTATCTGTCTGTCCCCACGCTGTCATTCAGTGGTTTATATGTCTGTCCCCACGCGGTCACTCAGTGGTTAATATGTCTGTCCCCACGCGGTCACTCAGTGGTTTATATGTCTGTCCCCACGCGGTCACTCAGTGGTTTATATGTCTGTCCCCACGCGGTCACTCAGTGGTTTATATGTCTGTCCCCACGCGGTCACTCAGTGGTTAATATGTCTGTCCCCACGCGGTCACTCAGTGGTTTATATGTCTGTCCCCACGCGGTCACTCAGTGGTTTATCTGTCTGTCCCCACGCGGTCACTCAGTGGTTTATCTGTCTGTCCCCACGCGGTCACTCAGTGGTTTATATGTCTGTCCCCACGTGGTCACTCAGTGGTTTATATGTCTGTCACTCAGTGGTTTATCTGTCTGTCCCCACGCGGTCACACAGTGGTTTATCTGTCTGTCCCCACGCGGTCACACAGTGGTTTATCTGTCTGTCCCCACGCGGTCACTCAGTGGTTTATATGTCTGTCCCCACGCGGTCACTCAGTGGTTTATATGTCTGTCCCCATGCGGTCACTCAGTGGTTTATGTCTGTCCCCACTGGGTCACTCAGTGGTTTATATGTCTGTCCCCACGCGGTCACTCAGTGGTTTATCTGTCTGTCCCCACGCGGTCACTCAGTGGTTTATATGTCTGTCCCCACGTGGTCCTCAGGGGTTTATCTGTCTGTCCCCACGCGGTCATTCAGTGGTTTATATGTCTGTCCCCACACGGTCACTCAGTGGTTTATATGTCTGTCACTCAGTGGTTTATATGTCTGTCACTCAGTGGTTTAGATGTCTGTCCCCACGCGGTCACTCAGTGGTTTATATGTCTGTTCCCACGCGGTCACTCATTGGTTTATCTGTCTGTCCCCACGCGGTCATTCAGTGGTTTATACGTCTGTCCCCACGCGGTCACTCAGTGGTTTACATGTCTGTCCCCACGCGGTCGCTCAGTGGTTTACATGTCTGGCCCCACGCGGTCGCTCAGTGGTTTATCTGTCTGTCCCCACGCGGTCACTCAGTGGTTTATCTGTCTGTCCCCACGCGGTCACACAGTGGTTTATCTGTCTGTCCCCACGCGGTCACTCAGTGGTTTATATGTCTGTCCCCACGCGGTCACTCAGTGGTTTATCTGTCTGTCCCCACGCGGTCACTCAGTGGTTTATCTGTCTGTCCCCACGCGGTCATTCAGTGGTTTATCTGTCTGTCCCCACGCGGTCACTCAGTGGTTTATATGTCTGTCCCCACGCGGTCACTCAGTAGTTTATATGTCTGTCCCCACGCGGTCACTCAGTGGTTTGTCTGTCTGTCCCCACGCGGTCATTCAGTGGTTTATATGTCTGTCCCCACACAGTCACTCAGTGGTTAATATGTCTGTCCCCACGCGGTCACTCAGTGGTTTATCTGTCTGTCCCCACGCGGTCACTCAGTGGTTTATCTGTCTGTCCCCACGCGGGCACTCAGTGGTTTATATGTCTGTCACTCAGTGGTTTATATGTCTGTCCCCACGCGGTCACTCAGTGGTTTATCTGTCTGTCCCGACGCGGTCCCTCAGTGGTTTATCTGTCGGTCCCCACGCGGTCACTCAGTGGTTTATATGTCTGTCCCCACGCGGTCAGTCATTGGTATATCTGTCTGTCCCCACGCGGTCACTCAGTGGTTTATCTGTCTGTCCCCACGCGGTCACTCAGTGGTTTATCTGTCTGTCCCCACGCGGTCACTCAGTGGTTAATATGTCTGTCCCCACGCGGTCACTCAGTGGTTTATATGTCTGTCCCCACGCGGTCACTCAGTGGTTTATCTGTCTGTCCCCACGCGGTCACTCAGTGGTTTATATGTCTGTCCCCACGCGGTCACTCAGTGGTTTATCTGTCTGTCCCCACGCGGTCACTCAGTAGTTATATGTCTGTCCCCACGCGGTCACTCAGTGGTTTATCTGTCCGTCCCCACGCGGTCATTCAGTGGTTTATATGTCTGTCCCCACGCGGCCACATAGTGGTTTATATGTCTGTCACTCAGTGGTTTATATGTCTGTCCCCACGCGGTCACTCAGTGGTTTATCTGTCTGTCCCCACGCGGTCACACAGTGGTTTATCTGTCTGTCCCCATGCGTTCACTCAGTGGTTGATCTGTCTGTCCCTACGCGGTCACTCAGTGGTTTATATGTCTGTCCCCACGCGGTCACTCAGTGGTTTATATGTCTGTCCCCACGCGGTCACTCAGTGGTTTATATGTCTGTCCCCACGCGGTCACTCAGTGGTTAATATGTCTGTCCCCACGCGGTCACTCAGTGGTTTATATGTCTGTCCCCACGCGGTCACTCAGTGGTTTATCTGTCTGTCCCCACGCGGTCACTCAGTGGTTTATCTGTCTGTCCCCACGCGGTCACTCAGTGGTTTATATGTCTGTCCCCACGCGGTCACTCAGTGGTTTATATGTCTGTCACTCAGTGGTTTATCTGTCTGTCCCCACGCGGTCACTCAGTGGTTTATATGTCTGTCCCCAAGCGGTCACTTAGTAGTTTATATGTCTGTCCCCACGCGGTCACTCAGTGGTTTATATGTCTGTCCCCACACGGTCACTCAGTGGTTTATCTGTCTGTCCCCAGGCGGTCACTCAGTGGTTTATCTGTCTGTCCCCACGCTGTCACTCAGTGGTTTATCTGTCTGTCCCCACGCGTTTACTCAGTGGTTTATCTGTCTGTCCACACGCAGTCACTCAGTGGTTTATATGTCTGTCCCCACGCGGTCACTCAGTAGTTTATATGTCTGTCCCCACGCGGTCACTCAGTGGTTTATCTGTCTGTCCCCACGCTGTCATTCAGTGGTTTATATGTCTGTCCCCACGCGGTCACTCAGTGGTTTATATGTCTGTCCCCACGCGGTCACTCAGTGGTTTATATGTCTGTCCCCACGCGGTCACTCAGTGGTTTATATGTCTGTCCCCACGCGGTCACTCAGTGGTTTATATGTCTGTCCCCACGCGGTCACTCAGTGGTTTATATGTCTGTCCCCACGCGGTCACTCAGTGGTTTATCTGTCTGTCCCCACGCGGTCACTCAGTGGTTTATCTGTCTGTCCCCACGCGGTCACTCAGTGGTTTATATGTCTGTCCCCACGCGGTCACTCAGTGGTTTATATGTCTGTCACTCAGTGGTTTATCTGTCTGTCCCCACGCGGTCACACAGTGGTTTATCTGTCTGTCCCCACGCGGTCACACAGTGGTTTATCTGTCTGTCCCCACGCGGTCACTCAGTGGTTTATATGTCTGTCCCCACGCGGTCACTCAGTGGTTTATATGTCTGTCCCCATGCGGTCACTCAGTGGTTTATGTCTGTCCCCACTGGGTCACTCAGTGGTTTATATGTCTGTCCCCACGCGGTCACTCAGTGGTTTATCTGTCTGTCCCCACGCGGTCACTCAGTGGTTTATATGTCTGTCCCCACGTGGTCCTCAGGGGTTTATCTGTCTGTCCCCACGCGGTCATTCAGTGGTTTATATGTCTGTCCCCACACGGTCACTCAGTGGTTTATATGTCTGTCACTCAGTGGTTTATATGTCTGTCACTCAGTGGTTTAGATGTCTGTCCCCACGCGGTCACTCAGTGGTTTATATGTCTGTTCCCACGCGGTCACTCATTGGTTTATCTGTCTGTCCCCACGCGGTCATTCAGTGGTTTATACGTCTGTCCCCACGCGGTCACTCAGTGGTTTACATGTCTGTCCCCACGCGGTCGCTCAGTGGTTTACATGTCTGGCCCCACGCGGTCGCTCAGTGGTTTATCTGTCTGTCCCCACGCGGTCACTCAGTGGTTTATCTGTCTGTCCCCACGCGGTCACACAGTGGTTTATCTGTCTGTCCCCACGCGGTCACTCAGTGGTTTATATGTCTGTCCCCACGCGGTCACTCAGTGGTTTATCTGTCTGTCCCCACGCGGTCACTCAGTGGTTTATCTGTCTGTCCCCACGCGGTCATTCAGTGGTTTATCTGTCTGTCCCCACGCGGTCACTCAGTGGTTTATATGTCTGTCCCCACGCGGTCACTCAGTAGTTTATATGTCTGTCCCCACGCGGTCACTCAGTGGTTTGTCTGTCTGTCCCCACGCGGTCATTCAGTGGTTTATATGTCTGTCCCCACACAGTCACTCAGTGGTTAATATGTCTGTCCCCACGCGGTCACTCAGTGGTTTATCTGTCTGTCCCCACGCGGTCACTCAGTGGTTTATCTGTCTGTCCCCACGCGGTCACTCAGTGGTTTATATGTCTGTCACTCAGTGGTTTATATGTCTGTCCCCACGCGGTCACTCAGTGGTTTATCTGTCTGTCCCGACGCGGTCCCTCAGTGGTTTATCTGTCGGTCCCCACGCGGTCACTCAGTGGTTTATATGTCTGTCCCCACGCGGTCAGTCATTGGTATATCTGTCTGTCCCCACGCGGTCACTCAGTGGTTTATCTGTCTGTCCCCACGCGGTCACTCAGTGGTTTATCTGTCTGTCCCCACGCGGTCACTCAGTGGTTAATATGTCTGTCCCCACGCGGTCACTCAGTGGTTTATATGTCTGTCCCCACGCGGTCACTCAGTGGTTTATCTGTCTGTCCCCACGCGGTCACTCAGTGGTTTATATGTCTGTCCCCACGCGGTCACTCAGTGGTTTATATGTCTGTCCCCACGCGGTCACTCAGTGGTTTATATGTCTGTCCCCACGCGGTCACTCAGTGGTTAATATGTCTGTCCCCACGCGGTCACTCAGTGGTTTATATGTCTGTCCCCACGCGGTCACTCAGTGGTTTATCTGTCTGTCCCCACGCGGTCACTCAGTGGTTTATCTGTCTGTCCCCACGCGGTCACTCAGTGGTTTATATGTCTGTCCCCACGCGGTCACTCAGTGGTTTATATGTCTGTCACTCAGTGGTTTATCTGTCTGTCCCCACGCGGTCACACAGTGGTTTATCTGTCTGTCCCCACGCGGTCACACAGTGGTTTATCTGTCTGTCCCCACGCGGTCACTCAGTGGTTTATATGTCTGTCCCCACGCGGTCACTCAGTGGTTTATATGTCTGTCCCCATGCGGTCACTCAGTGGTTTATGTCTGTCCCCACGCGGTCACTCAGTGGTTTATATGTCTGTCCCCACGCGGTCACTCAGTGGTTTATCTGTCTGTCCCCACGCGGTCACTCAGTGGTTTATATGTCTGTCCCCACGTGGTCCTCAGGGGTTTATCTGTCTGTCCCCACGCGGTCATTCAGTGGTTTATATGTCTGTCCCCACACGGTCACTCAGTGGTTTATATGTCTGTCACTCAGTGGTTTATATGTCTGTCACTCAGTGGTTTAGATGTCTGTCCCCACGCGGTCACTCAGTGGTTTATATGTCTGTTCCCACGCAGTCACTCATTGGTTTATCTGTCTGTCCCCACGCGGTCATTCAGTGGTTTATACGTCTGTCCCCACGCGGTCACTCAGTGGTTTACATGTCTGTCCCCACGCGGTCGCTCAGTGGTTTACATGTCTGGCCCCACGCGGTCGCTCAGTGGTTTATCTGTCTGTCCCCACGCGGTCACACAGTGGTTTATCTGTCTGTCCCCACGCGGTCACTCAGTGGTTTACATGTCTTTCCCCACGCGGTCACTCAGTGGTTTATCTGTCTGTCCCCACGCGGTCACTCAGTGGTTTATCTGTCTGTCCCCACGCGGTCACTCAGTGGTTTATCTGTCTGTCCCCACGCGGTCATTCAGTGGTTTATCTGTCTGTCCCCACGCGGTCACTCAGTGGTTTATATGTCTGTCCCCACGCGGTCACTCAGTAGTTTATATGTCTGTCCCCACGCGGTCACTCAGTGGTTTGTCTGTCTGTCCCCACGCGGTCATTCAGTGGTTTATATGTCTGTCCCCACACAGTCACTCAGTGGTTAATATGTCTGTCCCCACGCGGTCACTCAGTGGTTTATCTGTCTGTCCCCACGCGGTCACTCAGTGGTTTATCTGTCTGTCCCCACGCGGTCACTCAGTGGTTTATATGTCTGTCACTCAGTGGTTTATATGTCTGTCCCCACGCGGTCACTCAGTGGTTTATCTGTCTGTCCCGACGCGGTCCCTCAGTGGTTTATCTGTCTGTCCCCACGCGGTCACTCAGTGATTTATATGTCTGTCCCCACGCGGTCAGTCATTGGTATATCTGTCTGTCCCCACGTGGTCATTCAGTGGTTTATATGTCTGTCCCAACGCGGTCACTCAGTGGTTTATCTGTCTGTCCCCACGCGGTCACTCAGTGGTTTATATGTCTGTCCCCACGTGGTCCTCAGGGGTTTATCTGTCTGTCCCCACGCGGTCATTCAGTGGTTTATATGTCTGTCCCCACACGGTCACTCAGTGGTTTATATGTCTGTCACTCAGTGGTTTATATGTCTGTCACTCAGTGGTTTAGATGTCTGTCCCCACGCGGTCACTCAGTGGTTTATATGTCTGTTCCCACGCGGTCACTCATTGGTTTATCTGTCTGTCCCCACGCGGTCATTCAGTGGTTTATACGTCTGTCCCCACGCGGTCACTCAGTGGTTTACATGTCTGTCCCCACGCGGTCGCTCAGTGGTTTACATGTCTGGCCCCACGCGGTCGCTCAGTGGTTTATCTGTCTGTCCCCACGCGGTCACTCAGTGGTTTATCTGTCTGTCCCCACGCGGTCACACAGTGGTTTATCTGTCTGTCCCCACGCGGTCACTCAGTGGTTTATATGTCTTTCCCCACGCGGTCACTCAGTGGTTTATCTGTCTGTCCCCACGCGGTCACTCAGTGGTTTATCTGTCTGTCCCCACGCGGTCACTCAGTGGTTTATCTGTCTGTCCCCACGCGGTCATTCAGTGGTTTATCTGTCTGTCCCCACGCGGTCACTCAGTGGTTTATATGTCTGTCCCCACGCGGTCACTCAGTAGTTTATATGTCTGTCCCCACGCGGTCACTCAGTGGTTTGTCTGTCTGTCCCCACGCGGTCATTCAGTGGTTTATATGTCTGTCCCCACACAGTCACTCAGTGGTTAATATGTCTGTCCCCACGCGGTCACTCAGTGGTTTATCTGTCTGTCCCCACGCGGTCACTCAGTGGTTTATCTGTCTGTCCCGACGCGGTCCCTCAGTGGTTTATCTGTCTGTCCCCACGCGGTCACTCAGTGGTTTATATGTCTGTCCCCACGCGGTCAGTCATTGGTATATCTGTCTGTCCCCACGTGGTCATTCAGTGGTTTATATGTCTGTCCCAACGCGGTCACTCAGTGGTTTATATGTCTGTCCCCTAACGGTCACTCAGTGGTTTACATGTCTGGACCCACGCGGTCGCTCAGTGGTTTATATGTCTGTCCCCACACGGTCACTCAGTGGTTTATATGTCTGTCACTCAGTGGTTTATATGTCTGTCCCCACGCGGTCATTCAGTGGTTTATATGTCTGTCCCCACGCGGACACTCAGTGGTTTATATGTCTGTCCCCACGCGGTCGCTCAGTGGTTTACATGTCTGGCCCCACGCGGTCGCTCAGTGGTTTATCTGTCTGTCCCCACGCGGTCACACAGTGGTTTATCTGTCTGTCCCCACGCAGTCACTCAGTGGTTTATATGTCTGTCCCCACGCGGTCACTCAGTGGTTTATCTGTCTGTCCCCACGCGGTCACTGAGTGGTTTATCTGTCTGTCCCCACGCGGTCACTGAGTGGTTTATCTGTCTGTCCCCACGCGGTCACTCAGTGGTTTATCTGTCTGTCCCCACGCGGTCACTCAGTAGTTTATATGTCTGTCCCCACGCGGTCACTCAGTGGTTTATCTGTCCGTCCCCACGCGGTCATTCAGTGGTTTATTTGTCTGTCCCCACGCGGCCACATAGTGGTTTATATGTCTGTCACTCAGTGGTTTATATGTCTGTCCCCACGCGGTCACTCAGTGGTTTATCTGTCTGTCCCCACGCGGTCACACAGTGGTTTATATGTCTGTCCCCATGCGTTCACTCAGTGGTTGATCTGTCTGTCCCTACGCGGTCACTCAGTGGTTTATCTGTCTTTCTCCATGCGGTCACTCAGTGGTTTATCTGTCTGTCCCCACTCGGTCACTCAGTGGTTTATCTGTCTGTCCCCACGCGGTCACTGAGTGGTTTATCTGTCTGTCCCCACGCGGTCACTCAGTGGTTTATCTGTCTGTCCCCACGCGGTCACTCAGTGGTTTATATGTCTGTCCCCACGCGGCCACTCAGTGGTTTATCTGTCTGTCCCCACGCTGTCACTCAGTGGTTTATATGTCTGTCCCCACGCGGTCGCTCAGTGGTTTATATGTCTGTCCCCACGCGGTCACTCAGTGGTTTATCTGTCTTTCTCCATGCGGTCACTCAGTGGTTTATCTGTCTGTCCCCACGCGGTCACTGAGTGGTTTATCTGTCTGTCCCCACGCGGTCACTCAGTGGTTTATCTGTCTGTCCCCACGCAGTCACTCAGTGGTTTATATGTCTGTCCCCACGCGGTCACTCAGTAGTTTATATGTCTGTCACTCAGTGGTTTATATGTCTGTCCCCACGCGGTCACTCAGTGGTTTATCTGTCTGTCCCCACGCGGTCACACAGTGGTTTATCTGTCTGTCCCCACGCGGTCACTCAGTGGTTTATATGTCTGTCCCCACGGGGTCACTCAGTGGATTATATGTCTGTCCCCATGCGGTCACACAGTGGTTTACCTGTCTGTCCCCACGCGGTCGCTCAGTGGTTTATATGTCTGTCCCCACGCGGTCACTCAGTGGTTTATCTGTCTTTCTCCATGCGGTCACTCAGTGGTTTATCTGTCTGTCCCCACGCGGTCACTGAGTGGTTTATCTGTCTGTCCCCACGCGGTCACTCAGTGGTTTATCTGTCTGTCCCCACGCGGTCACTCAGTGGTTTATATGTCTGTCCCCACGCGGTCACTCAGTAGTTTATATGTCTGTCACTCAGTGGTTTATATGTCTGTCCCCACGCGGTCATTCAGTGGTTTATATGTCTGTCCCAACGCGGTCACTCAGTGGTTTATATGTCTGTCCCCTAACGGTCACTCAGTGGTTTACATGTCTGGACCCACGCGGTCGCTCAGTGGTTTATATGTCTGTCCCCACACGGTCACTCAGTGGTTTATATGTCTGTCACTCAGTGGTTTATATGTCTGTCCCCACGCGGTCATTCAGTGGTTTATATGTCTGTCCCCACGCGGACACTCAGTGGTTTATATGTCTGTCCCCACGCGGTCGCTCAGTGGTTTACATGTCTGGCCCCACGCGGTCGCTCAGTGGTTTATCTGTCTGTCCCCACGCGGTCACACAGTGGTTTATCTGTCTGTCCCCACGCAGTCACTCAGTGGTTTATATGTCTGTCCCCACGCGGTCACTCAGTGGTTTATATGTCTGTCCCCATGCGTTCACTCAGTGGTTGATCTGTCTGTCCCTACGCGGTCACTCAGTGGTTTATCTGTCTTTCTCCATGCGGTCACTCAGTGGTTTATCTGTCTGTCCCCACTCGGTCACTCAGTGGTTTATCTGTCTGTCCCCACGCGGTCACTGAGTGGTTTATCTGTCTGTCCCCACGCGGTCACTCAGTGGTTTATCTGTCTGTCCCCACGCAGTCACTCAGTGGTTTATATGTCTGTCCCCACGCGGTCACTCAGTAGTTTATATGTCTGTCACTCAGTGGTTTATATGTCTGTCCCCACGCGGTCACTCAGTGGTTTATCTGTCTGTCCCCACGCGGTCACACAGTGGTTTATCTGTCTGTCCCCACGCGGTCACTCAGTGGTTTATATGTCTGTCCCCACGGGGTCACTCAGTGGTTTATATGTCTGTCCCCATGCGGTCACACAGTGGTTTACCTGTCTGTCCCCACGCGGTCGCTCAGTGGTTTATATGTCTGTCCCCACGCGGTCACTCAGTGGTTTATCTGTCTTTCTCCATGCGGTCACTCAGTGGTTTATCTGTCTGTCCCCACGCGGTCACTGAGTGGTTTATCTGTCTGTCCCCACGCGGTCACTCAGTGGTTTATCTGTCTGTCCCCACGCGGTCACTCAGTGGTTTATATGTCTGTCCCCACGCGGTCACTCAGTAGTTTATATGTCTGTCACTCAGTGGTTTATATGTCTGTCCCCACGCGGTCATTCAGTGGTTTATATGTCTGTCCCAACGCGGTCACTCAGTGGTTTATATGTCTGTCCCCTAACGGTCACTCAGTGGTTTACATGTCTGGACCCACGCGGTCGCTCAGTGGTTTATATGTCTGTCCCCACACGGTCACTCAGTGGTTTATATGTCTGTCACTCAGTGGTTTATATGTCTGTCCCCACGCGGTCATTCAGTGGTTTATATGTCTGTCCCCACGCGGACACTTAGTGGTTTATATGTCTGTCCCCACGCGTTCGCTCAGTGGTTTACATGTCTGGCCCCACGCGGTCGCTCAGTGGTTTATCTGTCTGTCCCCACGCGGTCACACAGTGGTTTATCTGTCTGTCCCCACGCAGTCACTCAGTGGTTTATATGTCTGTCCCCACGCGGTCACTCAGTGGTTTATCTGTCTGTCCCCACGCGGTCACTGAGTGGTTTATCTGTCTGTCCCCACGCGGTCACTGAGTGGTTTATCTGTCTGTCCCCACGCGGTCACTCAGTGGTTTATCTGTCTGTCCCCACGCGGTCACTCAGTAGTTTATATGTCTGTCCCCACGCGGTCACTCAGTGGTTTATCTGTCCGTCCCCACGCGGTCATTCAGTGGTTTATTTGTCTGTCCCCACGCGGCCACATAGTGGTTTATATGTCTGTCACTCAGTGGTTTATATGTCTGTCCCCACGCGGTCACTCAGTGGTTTATCTGTCTGTCCCCACGCGGTCACACAGTGGTTTATATGTCTGTCCCCATGCGTTCACTCAGTGGTTGATCTGTCTGTCCCTACGCGGTCACTCAGTGGTTTATCTGTCTTTCTCCATGCGGTCACTCAGTGGTTTATCTGTCTGTCCCCACTCGGTCACTCAGTGGTTTATCTGTCTGTCCCCACGCGGTCACTGAGTGGTTTATCTGTCTGTCCCCACGCGGTCACTCAGTGGTTTATCTGTCTGTCCCCACGCGGTCACTCAGTGGTTTATATGTCTGTCCCCACACGGTCACTCAGTGGTTTATATGTCTGTCCCCACGCGGCCACTCAGTGGTTTATCTGTCTGTCCCCACGCTGTCACTCAGTGGTTTATATGTCTGTCCCCACGCGGTCGCTCAGTGGTTTATATGTCTGTCCCCACGCGGTCACTCAGTGGTTTATCTGTCTTTCTCCATGCGGTCACTCAGTGGTTTATCTGTCTGTCCCCACGCGGTCACTGAGTGGTTTATCTGTCTGTCCCCACGCGGTCACTCAGTGGTTTATCTGTCTGTCCCCACGCGGTCACTCAGTGGTTTATATGTCTGTCCCCACGCGGTCACTCAGTAGTTTATATGTCTGTCACTCAGTGGTTTATATGTCTGTCCCCACGCGGTCACTCAGTGGTTTATCTGTCTGTCCCCACGCGGTCACACAGTGGTTTATCTGTCTGTCCCCACGCGGTCACTCAGTGGTTTATATGTCTGTCCCCACGGGGTCACTCAGTGGTTTATATGTCTGTCCCCATGCGGTCACACAGTGGTTTACCTGTCTGTCCCCACGCGGTCACACAGTGGTTTATATGTCTTTCCCCACGCGGTCACACAGTGGTTTATATGTCTGTCCCCACGCAGTCACTCAGTGGTTTATCTGTCTGTCCCCACGCGGTCACACAGTGGTTTATCTGTCTGTCCCCACGCGGTCACACACTGGTTTATCTGTCTGTCCCCACGCTGTTACTCAGTGGTTTATATGTCTGTCCCCACGCGGTCACTCAGTGGTTGACCTGTCTGTCCCTACGCGGTCACTCAGTGGTTTATCTGTCTTTCTCCATGCGGTCACTCAGTGGTTTATCTGTCTGTCCCCACTCGGTCGGTCACTCAGTGGTTTATCTGTCTGTCCCCACGAGGTCACTGAGTGGTTTATCTGTCTGTCCCCACGCGGTCACTCAGTGGTTTATCTGTCTGTCCCCACGCGGTCACTCAGTGGTTTATATGTCTGTCCCCACACGGTCACTCAGTGGTTTATATGTCTGTCCCCACGCGGTCACTCAGTGGTTTATCTGTCTGTCCCAACGCGGTCACTCAGTGGTTTATATGTCTGTCCCCACGCGGTCGCTCAGTGGTTTATATGTCTGTCCCTACGCGGTCACTCAGTGGTTTATCTGTCTTTCTCCATGCGGTCACTCAGTGGTTTATCTGTCTGTCCCCACGCGGTCACTGAGTGGTTTATATGTCTGTCCCCACGCGGTCACTCAGTAGTTTATATGTCTGTCCCCACGCGGTCACTCAGTGGTTTATCTGTCTGTCCCCACGCGGCCACTCAGTGGTTTATATGTCTGTCACTCAGTGGTTTATATGTCTGTCCCCACGCGGTCACTCAGTGGTTTATCTGTCTGTCCCCACGCGGTCACACAGTGGTTTATCTGTCTGTCCCCACGCGGTCACTCAGTGGTTTATATGTCTGTCCCCACGCGGTCACTCAGTGGTTTATATGTCCGTCCCCACGCGGTCACACAGTGGTTTATCTGTCTGTCCCCACACAGTCACTCAGTGGTTTATATGTCTATCTCCACGCGGTCACTCAGTGGTTTATCTGTCTGTCCCCACGCGGTCACTCAGTGGTTTATATGTCTGTCCCCATGCGGTCACTCAGTGGTTGATCTGTCTGTCCCCACGCGGTCACTCAGTGGTTTATATGTCTGTCACTCAGTGGTTTATATGTCTGTCCCCACATGGTCACTCAGTGGTTTATATGTCTGTCAATCAGTGGTTTATATGTCCCCACGCGGTCATTCAGTGGTTTATATGTCTGTCACTCAGTGGTTGATCTGTCTGTCCCCACGCGGTCACTCAGTGGTTTATATGTCTGTTACTCAGTGGTTTATATGTCTGTCCCCACGCGGTCACTCAGTGGTTTATATGTCTGTCACTCAGTGGTTTATCTGTCTGTCCCCACGCGGTCACTCAGTGATTTATATGTCTGTTACTCAGTGGTTGATCTGTCTGTCCCCACGCGGTCACTCAGTGGTTTATATGTCTGTTACTCAGTGGTTTATCTGTCTGTCCCCACGCGGTCATTCAGTGGTTTATATGTCTGTTACTCAGTGGTTGATCTGTCTGTCCCCACGCGGTCACTCAGTGGTTTATATGTCTGTTACTCAGTGGTTTATCTGTCTGTCCCCACGCGGTCACTCAGTGATTTATATGTCTGTCCCCACGCGGTCACTCAGTGGTTTATATGTCTGTCCCCACACGGTCACTCAGTGATTTATATGTCTGCCCCCACGCGGTCACTCAGTGGTTTATATGTCTGTCCCCACGCGGTCACTCAGTGGTTTATATGTCTGTCCCCACGCGGTCACTCAGTGGTTTATATGTCTGTCCCCACGCGGTCACTCATTGGTTTATCTGTCTGTCCCCACGCAGTCACTCAGTGGTTTATCTGTCTTTCCCCACGCGGTCACTCAGTGATTTATCTGTCTGTCCCCACGCGTTCACTCATTGGTTTATATGTCTGTCCGCACGCGGTCACTCAGTGGTTTATCTGTCTGTCCCCACGCGGTCACTCAGTGGTTTATATGTCTTTCCCCATGCGGTCACTCAGTGGTTTATCTGTCTGTCCCCACGCGGTCATTCAGTGGTTTATATGTCTGTCACTCAGTGGTTGATCTGTCTGTCCCCACGCGGTCACTCAGGGGTTTATATGTCTGTCAATCAGTGGTTTATATGTCTGTCCCCACGCGGTCACTCAGTAGATTATATGTCTGTCCCCACGCGGTCACTCAGTGGTTGATCTGTCTGTCCCCACGCGGTCACTCAGGGGTTTTTATGTCTGTCACTCAGTGGTTTATATGTCTGTCCCCACGCGGTCACTCAGTGGTTTATATATCTGTCCCCACGCGGTCACTCAGTGGTTTATCTGTCTGTCCCGACGCGGTCCCTCAGTGGTTTATCTGTCTGTCCCCACGCGGTCAATCAGTAGCTTATATGTCAGTCCCCACGCGGTCACTCATTGGTTTATCTGTCTGTCCCCACGTGGTCATTCAGTGGTTTATATGTCTGTCCCCACGCGGACGCTCAGTGGTTTATATATCTGTCCCCACGCGGTCGCTCAGTGGTTTACATGTCTGGCCCCACGCGGTCGCTCAGTGGTTTATCTGTCTGTCCCCACGTGGTCACACAGTGGTTTATCTGTCTGTCCCCACGCGGTCACTCAGTGGTTTATATGTCTGTCCCCACGCGGTCACTCAGTGGTTTATCTGTCTGTCCCCACGCGGTCACTGAGTGGTTTATCTGTCTGTCCCCACGCGGTCACTGAGTGGTTTATCTGTCTGTCCCCACGCGGTCACTCAGTGGTTTATCTGTCTGTCCCCACGCGGTCACTCAGTAGTTTATATGTCTGTCCCCACGCGGTCACTCAGTGGTTTATCTGTCTGTCCCCACGCGGTCATTCAGTGGTTTATATGTCTGTCCCCACGCGGCCACATAGTGGTTTATATGTCTGTCACTCAGTGGTTTATATGTCTGTCCCCACGCGGTCACTCAGTGGTTTATCTGTCTGTCCCCACGCGGTCACACAGTGGTTTATCTGTCTGTCCCCATGCGTTCACTCAGTGGTTGATCTGTCTGTCCCTACGCGGTCACTCAGTGGTTTATCTGTCTTTCTCCATGCGGTCACTCAGTGTTTTATCTGTCTGTCCCCACTCGGTCACTCAGTGGTTTATCTGTCTGTCCCCACGCGGTCACTGAGTGGTTTATCTGTCTGTCCCCACGCGGTCACTCAGTGGTTTATCTGTCTGTCCCCACGCGGTCACTCAGTGGTTTATATTGTTGTCCCCACACGGTCACTCAGTGGTTTATATGTCTGTCCCCACGCGGTCACTCAGTGGTTTATCTGTCTGTCCCCACGCGGTCACTCAGTGGTTTATATGTCTGTCCCCACGCGGTCGCTCAGTGATTTATATGTCTGTCCCTACGCGGTCACTCAGTGGTTTATCTGTCTTTCTCCATGCGGTCACTCAGTGGTTTATCTGTCTGTCCCCACTCGGTCACTCAGTGGTTTATCTGTCTGTCCCCACGCGGTCACTGAGTGGTTTATCTGTCTGTCCCCACGCGGTCACTCAGTGGTTTATCTGTCTGTCCCCACGCGGTCACTCAGTGGTTTATATGTCTGTCCCCACGCGGTCACTCAGTGGTTTATCTGTCTGTCCCCACGCGGTCACTCAGTGGTTTATATGTCTGTTACTCAGTGGTTGATCTGTCTGTCCCCACGCGGTCACTCAGTGGTTTATATGTCTGTTACTCAGTGGTTTATCTGTCTGTCCCCACGCGGTCACTCAGTGGTTTATCTGTCTGTCCCCACGCGGTCACTCAGTGGTTTATATGTCTGTCCCCACGCGGTCACTCAGTGGTTTATCTGTCTGTCCCCACGCGGTCACTCAGTGGTTTATATGTCTGTTACTCAGTGGTTGATCTGTCTGTCCCCACGCGGTCACTCAGTGGTTTATATGTCTGTTACTCAGTGGTTTATCTGTCTGTCCCCACGCGGTCACTCAGTGGTTTATCTGTCTGTCCCCACGCGGTCACTCAGTGGTTTATATGTCTGTCCCCACGCGGTCGCTCAGTGATTTATATGTCTGTCCCTACGCGGTCACTCAGTGGTTTATCTGTCTTTCTCCATGCGGTCACTCAGTGGTTTATCTGTCTGTCCCCACTCGGTCACTCAGTGGTTTATCTGTCTGTCCCCACGCGGTCACTGAGTGGTTTATCTGTCTGTCCCCACGCGGTCACTCAGTGGTTTATCTGTCTGTCCCCACGCGGTCACTCAGTGGTTTATATGTCTGTCCCCACGCGGTCACTCAGTGGTTTATCTGTCTGTCCCCACGCGGTCACTCAGTGGTTTATATGTCTGTTACTCAGTGGTTGATCTGTCTGTCCCCACGCGGTCACTCAGTGGTTTATATGTCTGTTACTCAGTGGTTTATCTGTCTGTCCCCACGCGGTCACTCAGTGATTTATATGTCTGTCCCCACGCGGTCACTCAGTGGTTTATATGTCTGTCCCCACGCGGTCACTCAGAGGTTTATATGTCTGTCCCCACACGGTCACTCAGTGATTTATATGTCTGCCCCCACGCGGTCACTCAGTGGTTTATATGTCTGTCCCCACGCGGTCATTCAGTGGTTTATATGTCTGTCACTCAGTGGTTGATCTGTCTGTCCCCACGCGGTCACTCAGTGGTTTATATGTCTGTTACTCAGTGGTTTATATGTCTGTCCCCACGCGGTCACTCAGTGGTTTATATGTCTGTCACTCAGTGGTTTATCTGTCTGTCCCCACGCGGTCACTCAGTGAATTAAATGTCTGTTACTCAGTGGTTGATCTGTCTGTCCCCACGCGGTCACTCAGTGGTTTATATGTCTGTTACTCAGTGGTTTATCTGTCTGTCCCCACGCGGTCATTCAGTGGTTTATATGTCTGTTACTCAGTGGTTGATCTGTCTGTCCCCACGCGGTCACTCAGTGGTTTATATGTCTGTTACTCAGTGGTTTATCTGTCTGTCCCCACGCGGTCACTCAGTGATTTATATGTCTGTCCCCACGCGGTCACTCAGTGGTTTATATGTCTGTCCCCACACGGTCACTCAGTGATTTATATGTCTGCCCCCACGCGGTCACTCAGTGGTTTATATGTCTGTCCCCACGCGGTCACTCAGTGGTTTATATGTCTGTCCCCACGCGGTCACTCAGTGGTTTATATGTCTGTCCCCACGCGGTCACTCATTGGTTTATCTGTCTGTCCCCACGCAGTCACTCAGTGGTTTATCTGTCTTTCCCCACGCGGTCACTCAGGGATTTATCTGTCTGTCCCCACGCGTTCACTCATTGGTTTATATGTCTGTCCCCACGCGGTCACTCAGTGGTTTATCTGTCTGTCCCCACGCGGTCACTCAGTGGTTTATATGTCTTTCCCCATGCGGTCACTCAGTGGTTTATCTGTCTGTCCCCACGCGGTCATTCAGTGGTTTATATGTCTGTCACTCAGTGGTTGATCTGTCTGTCCCCACGCGGTCACTCAGGGGTTTATATGTCTGTCACTCAGTGGTTTATATGTCTGTCCCCACGCGGTCACTCAGTGGATTATATGTCTGTCCCCACGCGGTCACTCAGTGGTTGGTCTGTCTGTCCCCACGCGGTCACTCAGGGGTTTATATGTCTGTCACTCAGTGGTTTATATGTCTGTCCCCACGCGGTCACTCAGTGGTTTATATGTCTGTCCCCACGCGGTCACTCAGTGGTTTATCTGTCTGTCCCGACGCGGTCCCTCAGTGGTTTATCTGTCTGTCCCCACGCGGTCACTCAGTGGTTTATATGTCTGTCCCCACGCGGTCACTCATTGGTTTATCTGTCTGTCCCCACGTGGTCATTCAGTGGTTTATATGTCTGTCCCCACGCGGACACTCAGTGGTTTATATGTCTGTCCCCACGCGGTCGCTCAGTGGTTTACATGTCTGGCCCCACGCGGTCGCTCAGTGGTTTATCTGTCTGTCCCCACGCGGTCACACAGTGGTTTATCTGTCTGTCCCCACGCGGTCACTCAGTGGTTTATATGTCTGTCCCCACGCGGTCACTCAGTGGTTTATCTGTCTGTCCCCACGCGGTCACTGAGTGGTTTATCTGTCTGTCCCCACGCGGTCACTGAGTGGTTTATCTGTCTGTCCCCACGCGGTCACTCAGTGGTTTATTTCTCTGTCCCCACGCGGTCACTCAGTAGTTTATATGTCTGTCCCCACGTGGTCACTCAGTGGTTTATCTGTCTGTCCCCACGCGGTCATTCAGTGGTTTATATGTCTGTCCCCACGCGGCCACATAGTGGTTTATATGTCTGTCACTCAGTGGTTTATATGTCTGTCCCCACGCGGTCACTCAGTGGTTTATCTGTCTGTCCCCACGCGGTCACACAGTGGTTTATCTGTCTGTCCCCATGCGTTCACTCAGTGGTTGATATGTCTGTCCCTACGCGGTCACTCAGTGGTTTATCTGTCTTTCTCCATGCGGTCACTCAGTGGTTTATCTGTCTGTCCCCACTCGGTCACTCAGTGGTTTATCTGTCTGTCCCCACGCGGTCACTGAGTGGTTTATCTGTCTGTCCCCACGCGGTCACTCAGTGGTTTATCTGTCTGTCCCCACGCGGTCACTCAGTGGTTTATATTGTTGTCCCCACACGGTCACTCAGTGGTTTATATGTCTGTCCCCACGCGGTCACTCAGTGGTTTATCTGTCTGTCCCCACGCGGTCACACAGTGGTTTATCTGTCTGTCCCCACGCGGTCACTCAGTGGTTTATATGTCTTTCCCCATGCGGTCACTCAGTGGTTTATCTGTCTGTCCCCACGCGGTCATTCAGTGGTTTATATGTCTGTCACTCAGTGGTTGATCTGTCTGTCCCCACGCGGTCACTCAGGGGTTTATATGTCTGTCACTCAGTGGTTTATATGTCTGTCCCCACGCGGTCACTCAGTGGATTATATGTCTGTCCCCACGCGGTCACTCAGTGGTTGGTCTGTCTGTCCCCACGCGGTCACTCAGGGGTTTATATGTCTGTCACTCAGTGGTTTATATGTCTGTCCCCACGCGGTCACTCAGTGGTTTATATGTCTGTCCCCACGCGGTCACTCAGTGGTTTATCTGTCTGTCCCGACGCGGTCCCTCAGTGGTTTATCTGTCTGTCCCCACGCGGTCACTCAGTGGTTTATATGTCTGTCCCCACGCGGTCACTCATTGGTTTATCTGTCTGTCCCCACGTGGTCATTCAGTGGTTTATATGTCTGTCCCCACGCGGACACTCAGTGGTTTATATGTCTGTCCCCACGCGGTCGCTCAGTGGTTTACATGTCTGGCCCCACGCGGTCGCTCAGTGGTTTATCTGTCTGTCCCCACGCGGTCACACAGTGGTTTATCTGTCTGTCCCCACGCGGTCACTCAGTGGTTTATATGTCTGTCCCCACGCGGTCACTCAGTGGTTTATCTGTCTGTCCCCACGCGGTCACTGAGTGGTTTATCTGTCTGTCCCCACGCGGTCACTGAGTGGTTTATCTGTCTGTCCCCACGCGGTCACTCAGTGGTTTATTTCTCTGTCCCCACGCGGTCACTCAGTAGTTTATATGTCTGTCCCCACGTGGTCACTCAGTGGTTTATCTGTCTGTCCCCACGCGGTCATTCAGTGGTTTATATGTCTGTCCCCACGCGGCCACATAGTGGTTTATATGTCTGTCACTCAGTGGTTTATATGTCTGTCCCCACGCGGTCACTCAGTGGTTTATCTGTCTGTCCCCACGCGGTCACACAGTGGTTTATCTGTCTGTCCCCATGCGTTCACTCAGTGGTTGATATGTCTGTCCCTACGCGGTCACTCAGTGGTTTATCTGTCTTTCTCCATGCGGTCACTCAGTGGTTTATCTGTCTGTCCCCACTCGGTCACTCAGTGGTTTATCTGTCTGTCCCCACGCGGTCACTGAGTGGTTTATCTGTCTGTCCCCACGCGGTCACTCAGTGGTTTATCTGTCTGTCCCCACGCGGTCACTCAGTGGTTTATATTGTTGTCCCCACACGGTCACTCAGTGGTTTATATGTCTGTCCCCACGCGGTCACTCAGTGGTTTATCTGTCTGTCCCCACGCGGTCACACAGTGGTTTATCTGTCTGTCCCCACGCGGTCACTCAGTGGTTTATCTGTCTTTCTCCATGTGGTCACTCAGTGGTTTATCTGTCTGTCCCCACTCGGTCACTCAGTGGTTTATCTGTCTGTCCCCACGCGGTCACTGAGTGGTTTATCTGTCTGTCCCCACGCGGTCACTCAGTGGTTTATCTGTCTGTCCCCACGCGGTCACTCAGAGGTTTATATGTCTGCCCCCACGCGGTCACTCAGTGGTTTATATGTCTGTCCCCACGCGGTCACTCAGTGGTTTATATGTCTGTCCCCACGCGGTCACTCAGTGGTTTATATGTCTGTCCCCACGCGGTCACTCAGTGGTTTATCTGTCTGTCCCCACGCGGTCACTCAGTGGTTTATCTGTCTTTCCCCACGCGGTCACTCAGTGATTTATCTGTCTGTCCCCACGTAGTCACTCATTGGTTTATATGTCTGTCCCCACGCGGTCACTCAGTGATTTATCTGTCTGTCCCCACGCGGTCACTCATTGGTTTATATGTCTGTCCCCACACGGTCGCTCAGTGGTTTACATGTCTGGCCCCACGCGGTCGCTCAGTGGTTTATATGTCTGTCCCCACACGGTCACTCAGTGGTTTATATGTCTGTCCCCACGCGGTCATTCAGTGGTTTATATGTCTGTCCCCACGCGGCCACATAGTGGTTTATATGTCTGTCACTCAGTGGTTTATATGTCTGTCCCCACGCGGTCACTCAGTGGTTTATCTGTCTGTCCCCACGCGGTCACACAGTGGTTTATCTGTCTTTCTCCATGCGGTCACTCAGTGGTTTATCTGTCTGTCCCCACTCGGTCACTCAGTGGTTTATCTGTCTGTCCCCACGCGGTCACTGAGTGGTTTATCTGTCTGTCCCCACGCGGTCACTCAGTGGTTTATCTGTCTGTCCCCACGCGGTCACTCAGTGGTTTATATGTCTGTCCCCACACGGTCACTCAGTGGTTTATATGTCTGTCCCCACGCGGTCACTCAGTGGTTTATCTGTCTGTCCCCACGCGGTCACTCAGTGGTTTATATGTCTGTCCCCACGCGGTCGCTCAGTGATTTCTATGTCTGTCCCTACGCGGTCACTCAGTGGTTTATCTGTTTTTCTCCATGCGGTCACTCAGTGGTTTATCTGTCTGTCCCCACTCGGTCACTCAGTGGTTTATCTGTCTGTCCCCACGCGGTCACTGAGTGGTTTATCTGTCTGTCCCCACGCGGTCACTCAGTGGTTTATCTGTCTGTCCCCACGCGGTCATTCAGTGGTTTATCTGTCTGTCCCCACGCGGTCACTCAGTGGTTTATCTGTCTGTCCCCACGCGGTCACTCAGTGGTTAATATGTCTGTCCCCACGCGGTCACTCAGTGGTTTATATGTCTGTCCCCACGCGGTCACTCAGTGGTTTATCTGTCTGTCCCCACGCGGTCACTCAGTGGTTTATATGTCTGTCCCCACGCGGTCACTCAGTGGTTTATATGTCTGTCCCCACGCGGTCACTCAGTGGTTTATATGTCTGTCCCCACGCGGTCACTCAGTGGTTAATATGTCTGTCCCCACGCGGTCACTCAGTGGTTTATATGTCTGTCCCCACGCGGTCACTCAGTGGTTTATCTGTCTGTCCCCACGCGGTCACTCAGTGGTTTATCTGTCTGTCCCCACGCGGTCACTCAGTGGTTTATATGTCTGTCCCCACGCGGTCACTCAGTGGTTTATATGTCTGTCACTCAGTGGTTTATCTGTCTGTCCCCACGCGGTCACACAGTGGTTTATCTGTCTGTCCCCACGCGGTCACACAGTGGTTTATCTGTCTGTCCCCACGCGGTCACTCAGTGGTTTATATGTCTGTCCCCACGCGGTCACTCAGTGGTTTATATGTCTGTCCCCATGCGGTCACTCAGTGGTTTATGTCTGTCCCCACGCGGTCACTCAGTGGTTTATATGTCTGTCCCCACGCGGTCACTCAGTGGTTTATCTGTCTGTCCCCACGCGGTCACTCAGTGGTTTATATGTCTGTCCCCACGTGGTCCTCAGGGGTTTATCTGTCTGTCCCCACGCGGTCATTCAGTGGTTTATATGTCTGTCCCCACACGGTCACTCAGTGGTTTATATGTCTGTCACTCAGTGGTTTATATGTCTGTCACTCAGTGGTTTAGATGTCTGTCCCCACGCGGTCACTCAGTGGTTTATATGTCTGTTCCCACGCAGTCACTCATTGGTTTATCTGTCTGTCCCCACGCGGTCATTCAGTGGTTTATACGTCTGTCCCCACGCGGTCACTCAGTGGTTTACATGTCTGTCCCCACGCGGTCGCTCAGTGGTTTACATGTCTGGCCCCACGCGGTCGCTCAGTGGTTTATCTGTCTGTCCCCACGCGGTCACACAGTGGTTTATCTGTCTGTCCCCACGCGGTCACTCAGTGGTTTACATGTCTTTCCCCACGCGGTCACTCAGTGGTTTATCTGTCTGTCCCCACGCGGTCACTCAGTGGTTTATCTGTCTGTCCCCACGCGGTCACTCAGTGGTTTATCTGTCTGTCCCCACGCGGTCATTCAGTGGTTTATCTGTCTGTCCCCACGCGGTCACTCAGTGGTTTATATGTCTGTCCCCACGCGGTCACTCAGTAGTTTATATGTCTGTCCCCACGCGGTCACTCAGTGGTTTGTCTGTCTGTCCCCACGCGGTCATTCAGTGGTTTATATGTCTGTCCCCACACAGTCACTCAGTGGTTAATATGTCTGTCCCCACGCGGTCACTCAGTGGTTTATCTGTCTGTCCCCACGCGGTCACTCAGTGGTTTATCTGTCTGTCCCCACGCGGTCACTCAGTGGTTTATATGTCTGTCACTCAGTGGTTTATATGTCTGTCCCCACGCGGTCACTCAGTGGTTTATCTGTCTGTCCCGACGCGGTCCCTCAGTGGTTTATCTGTCTGTCCCCACGCGGTCACTCAGTGGTTTATATGTCTGTCCCCACGCGGTCAGTCATTGGTATATCTGTCTGTCCCCACGTGGTCATTCAGTGGTTTATATGTCTGTCCCAACGCGGTCACTCAGTGGTTTATCTGTCTGTCCCCACGCGGTCACTCAGTGGTTTATATGTCTGTCCCCACGTGGTCCTCAGGGGTTTATCTGTCTGTCCCCACGCGGTCATTCAGTGGTTTATATGTCTGTCCCCACACGGTCACTCAGTGGTTTATATGTCTGTCACTCAGTGGTTTATATGTCTGTCACTCAGTGGTTTAGATGTCTGTCCCCACGCGGTCACTCAGTGGTTTATATGTCTGTTCCCACGCGGTCACTCATTGGTTTATCTGTCTGTCCCCACGCGGTCATTCAGTGGTTTATACGTCTGTCCCCACGCGGTCACTCAGTGGTTTACATGTCTGTCCCCACGCGGTCGCTCAGTGGTTTACATGTCTGGCCCCACGCGGTCGCTCAGTGGTTTATCTGTCTGTCCCCACGCGGTCACTCAGTGGTTTATCTGTCTGTCCCCACGCGGTCACACAGTGGTTTATCTGTCTGTCCCCACGCGGTCACTCAGTGGTTTATATGTCTTTCCCCACGCGGTCACTCAGTGGTTTATCTGTCTGTCCCCACGCGGTCACTCAGTGGTTTATCTGTCTGTCCCCACGCGGTCACTCAGTGGTTTATCTGTCTGTCCCCACGCGGTCATTCAGTGGTTTATCTGTCTGTCCCCACGCGGTCACTCAGTGGTTTATATGTCTGTCCCCACGCGGTCACTCAGTAGTTTATATGTCTGTCCCCACGCGGTCACTCAGTGGTTTGTCTGTCTGTCCCCACGCGGTCATTCAGTGGTTTATATGTCTGTCCCCACACAGTCACTCAGTGGTTAATATGTCTGTCCCCACGCGGTCACTCAGTGGTTTATCTGTCTGTCCCCACGCGGTCACTCAGTGGTTTATCTGTCTGTCCCGACGCGGTCCCTCAGTGGTTTATCTGTCTGTCCCCACGCGGTCACTCAGTGGTTTATATGTCTGTCCCCACGCGGTCAGTCATTGGTATATCTGTCTGTCCCCACGTGGTCATTCAGTGGTTTATATGTCTGTCCCAACGCGGTCACTCAGTGGTTTATATGTCTGTCCCCTAACGGTCACTCAGTGGTTTACATGTCTGGACCCACGCGGTCGCTCAGTGGTTTATATGTCTGTCCCCACACGGTCACTCAGTGGTTTATATGTCTGTCACTCAGTGGTTTATATGTCTGTCCCCACGCGGTCATTCAGTGGTTTATATGTCTGTCCCCACGCGGACACTCAGTGGTTTATATGTCTGTCCCCACGCGGTCGCTCAGTGGTTTACATGTCTGGCCCCACGCGGTCGCTCAGTGGTTTATCTGTCTGTCCCCACGCGGTCACACAGTGGTTTATCTGTCTGTCCCCACGCAGTCACTCAGTGGTTTATATGTCTGTCCCACGCGGTCACTCAGTGGTTTATCTGTCTGTCCCCACGCGGTCACTGAGTGGTTTATCTGTCTGTCCCCACGCGGTCACTGAGTGGTTTATCTGTTTGTCCCCACGCGGTCACTCAGTGGTTTATCTGTCTGTCCCCACGCGGTCACTCAGTAGTTTATATGTCTGTCCCCACGCGGTCACTCAGTGGTTTATCTGTCCGTCCCCACGCGGTCATTCAGTGGTTTATTTGTCTGTCCCCACGCGGCCACATAGTGGTTTATATGTCTGTCACTCAGTGGTTTATATGTCTGTCCCCACGCGGTCACTCAGTGGTTTATCTGTCTGTCCCCACGCGGTCACACAGTGGTTTATATGTCTGTCCCCATGCGTTCACTCAGTGGTTGATCTGTCTGTCCCTACGCGGTCACTCAGTGGTTTATCTGTCTTTCTCCATGCGGTCACTCAGTGGTTTATCTGTCTGTCCCCACTCGGTCACTCAGTGGTTTATCTGTCTGTCCCCACGCGGTCACTGAGTGGTTTATCTGTCTGTCCCCACGCGGTCACTCAGTGGTTTATCTGTCTGTCCCCACGCGGTCACTCAGTGGTTTATATGTCTGTCCCCACGCGGCCACTCAGTGGTTTATCTGTCTGTCCCCACGCTGTCACTCAGTGGTTTATATGTCTGTCCCCACGCGGTCGCTCAGTGGTTTATATGTCTGTCCCCACGCGGTCACTCAGTGGTTTATCTGTCTTTCTCCATGCGGTCACTCAGTGGTTTATCTGTCTGTCCCCACGCGGTCACTGAGTGGTTTATCTGTCTGTCCCCACGCGGTCACTCAGTGGTTTATCTGTCTGTCCCCACGCAGTCACTCAGTGGTTTATATGTCTGTCCCCACGCGGTCACTCAGTAGTTTATATGTCTGTCACTCAGTGGTTTATATGTCTGTCCCCACGCGGTCACTCAGTGGTTTATCTGTCTGTCCCCACGCGGTCACACAGTGGTTTATCTGTCTGTCCCCACGCGGTCACTCAGTGGTTTATATGTCTGTCCCCACGGGGTCACTCAGTGGTTTATATGTCTGTCCCCATGCGGTCACACAGTGGTTTACCTGTCTGTCCCCACGCGGTCGCTCAGTGGTTTATATGTCTGTCCCCACGCGGTCACTCAGTGGTTTATCTGTCTTTCTCCATGCGGTCACTCAGTGGTTTATCTGTCTGTCCCCACGCGGTCACTGAGTGGTTTATCTGTCTGTCCCCACGCGGTCACTCAGTGGTTTATCTGTCTGTCCCCACGCGGTCACTCAGTGGTTTATATGTCTGTCCCCACGCGGTCACTCAGTAGTTTATATGTCTGTCACTCAGTGGTTTATATGTCTGTCCCCACGCGGTCATTCAGTGGTTTATATGTCTGTCCCAACGCGGTCACTCAGTGGTTTATATGTCTGTCCCCTAACGGTCACTCAGTGGTTTACATGTCTGGACCCACGCGGTCGCTCAGTGGTTTATATGTCTGTCCCCACACGGTCACTCAGTGGTTTATATGTCTGTCACTCAGTGGTTTATATGTCTGTCCCCACGCGGTCATTCAGTGGTTTATATGTCTGTCCCCACGCGGACACTCAGTGGTTTATATGTCTGTCCCCACGCGGTCGCTCAGTGGTTTACATGTCTGGCCCCACGCGGTCGCTCAGTGGTTTATCTGTCTGTCCCCACGCGGTCACACAGTGGTTTATCTGTCTGTCCCCACGCAGTCACTCAGTGGTTTATATGTCTGTCCCCATGCGTTCACTCAGTGGTTGATCTGTCTGTCCCTACGCGGTCACTCAGTGGTTTATCTGTCTTTCTCCATGCGGTCACTCAGTGGTTTATCTGTCTGTCCCCACTCGGTCACTCAGTGGTTTATCTGTCTGTCCCCACGCGGTCACTGAGTGGTTTATCTGTCTGTCCCCACGCGGTCACTCAGTGGTTTATCTGTCTGTCCCCACGCGGTCACTCAGTGGTTTATATGTCTGTCCCCACGCGGCCACTCAGTGGTTTATCTGTCTGTCCCCACGCTGTCACTCAGTGGTTTATATGTCTGTCCCCACGCGGTCGCTCAGTGGTTTATATGTCTGTCCCCACGCGGTCACTCAGTGGTTTATCTGTCTTTCTCCATGCGGTCACTCAGTGGTTTATCTGTCTGTCCCCACGCGGTCACTGAGTGGTTTATCTGTCTGTCCCCACGCGGTCACTCAGTGGTTTATCTGTCTGTCCCCACGCAGTCACTCAGTGGTTTATATGTCTGTCCCCACGCGGTCACTCAGTAGTTTATATGTCTGTCACTCAGTGGTTTATATGTCTGTCCCCACGCGGTCACTCAGTGGTTTATCTGTCTGTCCCCACGCGGTCACACAGTGGTTTATCTGTCTGTCCCCACGCGGTCACTCAGTGGTTTATATGTCTGTCCCCACGGGGTCACTCAGTGGTTTATATGTCTGTCCCCATGCGGTCACACAGTGGTTTACCTGTCTGTCCCCACGCGGTCGCTCAGTGGTTTATATGTCTGTCCCCACGCGGTCACTGAGTGGTTTATCTGTCTGTCCCCACGCGGTCACTCAGTGGTTTATCTGTCTGTCCCCACGCGGTCACTCAGTGGTTTATATGTCTGTCCCCACGCGGTCACTCAGTAGTTTATATGTCTGTCACTCAGTGGTTTATATGTCTGTCCCCACGCGGTCATTCAGTGGTTTATATGTCTGTCCCAACGCGGTCACTCAGTGGTTTATATGTCTGTCCCCTAACGGTCACTCAGTGGTTTACATGTCTGGACCCACGCGGTCGCTCAGTGGTTTATATGTCTGTCCCCACACGGTCACTCAGTGGTTTATATGTCTGTCACTCAGTGGTTTATATGTCTGTCCCCACGCGGTCATTCAGTGGTTTATATGTCTGTCCCCACGCGGACACTCAGTGGTTTATCTGTCTGTCCCGACGCGGTCCCTCAGTGGTTTATCTGTCTGTCCCCACGCGGTCACTCAGTGGTTTATATGTCTGTCCCCACGCGGTCACTCATTGGTTTATCTGTCTGTCCCCACGTGGTCATTCAGTGGTTTATATGTCTGTCCCCACGCGGACACTCAGTGGTTTATATGTCTGTCCCCACGCGGTCGCTCAGTGGTTTACATGTCTGGCCCCACGCGGTCGCTCAGTGGTTTATCTGTCTGTCCCCACGCGGTCACACAGTGGTTTATCTGTCTGTCCCCACGCGGTCACTCAGTAGTTTATATGTCTGTCCCCACGCGGTCACTCAGTGGTTTATCTGTCTGTCCCCACGCGGTCACTGAGTGGTTTATCTGTCTGTCCCCACGCGGTCACTGAGTGGTTTATCTGTCTGTCCCCACGCGGTCACTCAGTGGTTTATTTCTCTGTCCCACGCGGTCACTCAGTAGTTTATATGTCTGTCCCCACGTGGTCACTCAGTGGTTTATCTGTCTGTCCCCACGCGGTCATTCAGTGGTTTATATGTCTGTCCCCACGCGGCCACATAGTGGTTTATATGTCTGTCACTCAGTGGTTTATATGTCTGTCCCCACGCGGTCACTCAGTGGTTTATCTGTCTGTCCCCACGCGGTCACACAGTGGTTTATCTGTCTGTCCCCATGCGTTCACTCAGTGGTTGATATGTCTGTCCCTACGCGGTCACTCAGTGGTTTATCTGTCTTTCTCCATGCGGTCACTCAGTGGTTTATCTGTCTGTCCCCACTCGGTCACTCAGTGGTTTATCTGTCTGTCCCCACGCGGTCACTGAGTGGTTTATCTGTCTGTCCCCACGCGGTCACTCAGTGGTTTATCTGTCTGTCCCCACGCGGTCACTCAGTGGTTTATATTGTTGTCCCCACACGGTCACTCAGTGGTTTATATGTCTGTCCCCACGCGGTCACTCAGTGGTTTATCTGTCTGTCCCCACGCGGTCACACAGTGGTTTATCTGTCTGTCCCCACGCGGTCACTCAGTGGTTTATATGTCTTTCCCCATGCGGTCACTCAGTGGTTTATCTGTCTGTCCCCACGCGGTCATTCAGTGGTTTATATGTCTGTCACTCAGTGGTTGATCTGTCTGTCCCCACGCGGTCACTCAGGGGTTTATATGTCTGTCACTCAGTGGTTTATATGTCTGTCCCCACGCGGTCACTCAGTGGATTATATGTCTGTCCCCACGCGGTCACTCAGTGGTTGGTCTGTCTGTCCCCACGCGGTCACTCAGGGGTTTATATGTCTGTCACTCAGTGGTTTATATGTCTGTCCCCACGCGGTCACTCAGTGGTTTATATGTCTGTCCCCACGCGGTCACTCAGTGGTTTATCTGTCTGTCCCGACGCGGTCCCTCAGTGGTTTATCTGTCTGTCCCCACGCGGTCACTCAGTGGTTTATATGTCTGTCCCCACGCGGTCACTCATTGGTTTATCTGTCTGTCCCCACGTGGTCATTCAGTGGTTTATATGTCTGTCCCCACGCGGACACTCAGTGGTTTATATGTCTGTCCCCACGCGGTCGCTCAGTGGTTTACATGTCTGGCCCCACGCGGTCGCTCAGTGGTTTATCTGTCTGTCCCCACGCGGTCACACAGTGGTTTATCTGTCTGTCCCCACGCGGTCACTCAGTGGTTTATATGTCTGTCCCCACGCGGTCACTCAGTGGTTTATCTGTCTGTCCCCACGCGGTCACTGAGTGGTTTATCTGTCTGTCCCCACGCGGTCACTGAGTGGTTTATCTGTCTGTCCCCACGCGGTCACTCAGTGGTTTATTTCTCTGTCCCCAGGCGGTCACTCAGTAGTTTATATGTCTGTCCCCACGTGGTCACTCAGTGGTTTATCTGTCTGTCCCCACGCGGTCATTCAGTGGTTTATATGTCTGTCCCCACGCGGCCACATAGTGGTTTATATGTCTGTCACTCAGTGGTTTATATGTCTGTCCCCACGCGGTCACTCAGTGGTTTATCTGTCTGTCCCCACGCGGTCACACAGTGGTTTATCTGTCTGTCCCCATGCGTTCACTCAGTGGTTGATATGTCTGTCCCTACGCGGTCACTCAGTGGTTTATCTGTCTTTCTCCATGCGGTCACTCAGTGGTTTATCTGTCTGTCCCCACTCGGTCACTCAGTGGTTTATCTGTCTGTCCCCACGCGGTCACTGAGTGGTTTATCTGTCTGTCCCCACGCGGTCACTCAGTGGTTTATCTGTCTGTCCCCACGCGGTCACTCAGTGGTTTATATTGTTGTCCCCACACGGTCACTCAGTGGTTTATATGTCTGTCCCCACGCGGTCACTCAGTGGTTTATCTGTCTGTCCCCACGCGGTCACACAGTGGTTTATCTGTCTGTCCCCACGCGGTCACTCAGTGGTTTATCTGTCTTTCTCCATGTGGTCACTCAGTGGTTTATCTGTCTGTCCCCACTCGGTCACTCAGTGGTTTATCTGTCTGTCCCCACGCGGTCACTGAGTGGTTTATCTGTCTGTCCCCACGCGGTCACTCAGTGGTTTATCTGTCTGTCCCCACGCGGTCACTCAGAGGTTTATATGTCTGCCCCCACGCGGTCACTCAGTGGTTTATATGTCTGTCCCCACGCGGTCACTCAGTGGTTTATATGTCTGTCCCCACGCGGTCACTCAGTGGTTTATATGTCTGTCCCCACGCGGTCACTCAGTGGTTTATCTGTCTGTCCCCACGCGGTCACTCAGTGGTTTATCTGTCTTTCCCCACGCGGTCACTCAGTGATTTATCTGTCTGTCCCCACGTAGTCACTCATTGGTTTATATGTCTGTCCCCATGCGGTCACTCAGTGATTTATCTGTCTGTCCCCACGCGGTCACTCATTGGTTTATATGTCTGTCCCCACGCGGTCACTCAGTGGTTTATCTGTCTGTCCCCACGCGGTCACTCAGTGGTTTATATGTCTTTCCCCATGCGGTCACTCAGTGGTTTATCTGTCTGTCCCCACGCGGTCATTCAGTGGTTTATATGTCTGTCACTCAGTGGTTGATTTGTCTGTCCCCACGCGGTCACTCAGGGGTTTATATGTCTGTCACTCAGTGGTTTATATGTCTGTCCCCACGCGGTCACTCAGTGGATTATATGTCTGTCCCCACGCGGTCACTCAGTGGTTGATCTGTCTGTCCCCACGCGGTCACTCAGGGGTTTATATGTCTGTCACTCAGTGGTTTATATGTCTGTCCCCACGCGGTCACTCAGTGGTTTATATGTCTGTCCCCACGCGGTCACTCAGTGGTTTATCTGTCTGTCCCGACGCGGTCCCTCAGTGGTTTATCTGTCTGTCCCCACGCGGTCACTCAGTGGTTTATATGTCTGTCCCCACGCGGTCACTCATTGGTTTATCTGTCTGTCCCCACGTGGTCATTCAGTGGTTTATATGTCTGTCCCAACGCGGTCACTCAGTGGTTTATATGTCTGTCCCCACACGGTCGCTCAGTGGTTTACATGTCTGGCCCCACGCGGTCGCTCAGTGGTTTATATGTCTGTCCCCACACGGTCACTCAGTGGTTTATATGTCTGTCCCCACGCGGTCATTCAGTGGTTTATATGTCTGTCCCCACGCGGCCACATAGTGGTTTATATGTCTGTCACTCAGTGGTTTATATGTCTGTCCCCACGCGGTCACTCAGTGGTTTATCTGTCTGTCCCCACGCGGTCACACAGTGGTTTATCTGTCTTTCTCCATGCGGTCACTCAGTGGTTTATCTGTCTGTCCCCACTCGGTCACTCAGTGGTTTATCTGTCTGTCCCCACGCGGTCACTGAGTGGTTTATCTGTCTGTCCCCACGCGGTCACTCAGTGGTTTATCTGTCTGTCCCCACGCGGTCACTCAGTGGTTTATATGTCTGTCCCCACACGGTCACTCAGTGGTTTATATGTCTGTCCCCACGCGGTCACTCAGTGGTTTATCTGTCTGTCCCCACGCGGTCACTCAGTGGTTTATATGTCTGTCCCCACGCGGTCGCTCAGTGATTTCTATGTCTGTCCCTACGCGGTCACTCAGTGGTTTATCTGTTTTTCTCCATGCGGTCACTCAGTGGTTTATCTGTCTGTCCCCACTCGGTCACTCAGTGGTTTATCTGTCTGTCCCCACGCGGTCACTGAGTGGTTTATCTGTCTGTCCCCACGCGGTCACTCAGTGGTTTATCTGTCTGTCCCCACGCGGTCATTCAGTGGTTTATATGTCTGTCCCCACGCGGCCACTCAGTGGTTTATATGTCTGTCACTCAGTGGTTTATATGTCTGTCCCCACGCGGTCACTCAGTGGTTTATCTGTCTGTCCCCACGCGGTCACACAGTGGTTTATCTGTCTGTCCCCACGCGGTCACTCAGTGGTTTATATGTCTGTCCCCACACGGTCACTCAGTGGTTTATATGTCTGTCCCCACGCGGTCACACAGTGGTTTATCTGTCTGTCCCCACGCGGTCACACAGTGGTTTATCTGTCTGTCCCCACGCGGTCACACAGTGGTTTATCTGTCTGTCCCCACGCGGTCACACAGTGGTTTATCTGTCTGTCCCCACGCGGTCACTCAGTGGTTTATCTGTCTGTCCCCACGCGGTCACTCAGTGGTTTATCTGTCTGTCCCCACGCGGTCACACAGTGGTTTATCTGTCTGTCCCCATGCGGTCACTCAGTGGTTGATCTGTCTGTCCCTACGCGGTCACTCAGTGGTTTATCTGTCTTTCTCCATATGGTCACTCAGCGGTTTATCTGTCTGTCCCCACTCGGTCACTCAGTGGTTTATCTGTCTGTCCCCACGCGGTCACTGAGTAGTTTATCTGTCTGTCCCCACGCGGTCACTCAGTGGTTTATCTGTCTGTCCCCACGCGGTCACTCAGTGGTTTATATGTCTGTCCCCACACGGTCACTCAGTGGTTTATATGTCTGTCCCCACGCGGTCACTCAGTGGTTTATCTGTCTGTCCCCACGCGGTCACTCAGTGGTTTATATGTCTGTCCCCACGCGGTCGCTCAGTGGTTTATATGTCTGTCCCTACGCGGTCACTCAGTGGTTTATCTGTCTTTCTCCATGCGGTCACTCAGTGGTTTATCTGTCTGTCCCCACGCGGTCACTCATTGGTTTATATGTCTGTCCCCACGCGGTCACTCAGTGGTTTATCTGTCTGTCCCCACGCGGTCATTCAGTGGTTTATATGTCTGTCCCCACGCGGTCACTCAGTGGTTTATCTGTCTTTCTCCATGCGGTCACTCAGTGGTTTATCTGTCTGTCCCCACGCGGTCACTCATTGGTTTATATGTCTGTCCCCACGCGGTCACTCAGTGGTTTATCTGTCTGTCCCCACGCGGTCATTCAGTGGTTTATATGTCTGTCCCCACGCGGTCACTCAGGGGTTTATATGTCTGTCACTCAGTGGTTGATCTGTCTGTCCCCACGCGGTCACTCAGGGGTTTATATGTCTGTCACTCAGTGGTTTGTATGTCTGTCCCCACGCGGTCACTCAGTGGTTTATATGTCTGTCCCCACGCGGTCACTCAGTGGTTTATCTGTCTGTCCCGACGCGGTCCCTCAGTGGTTTATCTGTCTGTCCCCACGCGGTCACTCAGTGGTTTATATGTCTGTCCCCACGCGGTCACTCATTGGTTTATCTGTCTGTCCCCACGTGGTCATTCAGTGGTTTATATGTCTGTCCCAACGCGGTCACTCAGTGGTTTATATGTCTGTCCCCACACGGTCGCTCAGTGGTTTACATGTCTGGCCCCACGCGGTCGCTCAGTGGTTTATATGTCTGTCCCCACACGGTCACTCAGTGGTTTATATGTCTGTCACTCAGTGGTTTATATGTCTGTCCCCACGCGGTCACTCAGTGGTTTATATGTCTGTCCCCACGCGGTCACTCATTGGTTTATCTGTCTGTCCCCACGTGGTCATTCAGTGGTTTATATGTCTGTCCCCACGCGGACACTCAGTGGTTTATATGTCTGTCCCCACGCGGTCGCTCAGTGGTTTACATGTCTGGCCCCACGCGGTCGCTCAGTGGTTTATCTGTCTGTCCCCACGCGGTCACACAGTGGTTTATCTGTCTGTCCCCACGCGGTCACTCAGTGGTTTATATGTCTGTCCCCACGCGGTCACTCAGTGGTTTATCTGTCTGTCCCCACGCGGTCACTGAGTGGTTTATCTGTCTGTCCCCACGCGGTCACTGAGTGGTTTATCTGTCTGTCCCCACGCGGTCACTCAGTGGTTTATCTGTCTGTCCCCACGCGGTCACTCAGTAGTTTATTTGTCTGTCCCCACGCGGTCACTCAGTGGTTTATCTGTCTGTCCCCACGCGGTCATTCAGTGGTTTATATGTCTGTCCCCACGCGGCCACATAGTGGTTTATATGTCTGTCACTCAGTGGTTTATATGTCTGTCCCCACGCGGTCACTCAGTGGTTTATCTGTCTGTCCCCACGCGGTCACACAGTGGTTTATCTGTCTGTCCCCATGCGTTCACTCAGTGGTTGATCTGTCTGTCCCTACGCGGTCACTCAGCGGTTTATCTGTCTTTCTCCATGCGGTCACTCAGTGGTTTATCTGTCTGTCCCCGCTCGGTCACTCAGTGGTTTATCTGTCTGTCCCCACGCGGTCACTGAGTGGTTTATCTGTCTGTCCCCACGCGGTCACTCAGTGGTTTATCTGTCTGTCCCCACGCGGTCACTCAGTGGTTTATCTGTCTGTCCCCACGCGGTCACACAGTGGTTTATCTGTCTGTCCCCATGCGTTCACTCAGTGGTTGATCTGTCTGTCCCTACGCGGTCACTCAGCGGTTTATCTGTCTTTCTCCATGCGGTCACTCAGTGGTTTATCTGTCTGTCCCCGCTCGGTCACTCAGTGGTTTATCTGTCTGTCCCCACGCGGTCACACAGTGGTTTATCTGTCTGTCCCCACGCGGTCACTCAGTGGTTTATATGTCTGTCCCCACCCGGTCACTCAGTGGTTTATATGTCTGTCCCCACGCGGTCACTCAGTGGTTTATCTGTCTGTCCCCACGCGGTCACACAGTGGTTTATATGTCTGTCCCCACGCGGTCACACAGTGGTTTATCTGTCTGTCCCCACGCGGTCACTCAGTGGTTTATCTGTCTGTCCCCACGCGGTCACTCAGTGGTTTATCTGTCTGTCCCCACGCGGTCACACAGTGGTTTATCTGTCTGTCCCCATGCGGTCACTCAGTGGTTGATCTGTCTGTCCCCACACGGTCACTCAGTGATTTATATGTCTGTCCCCACGCGGTCACTCAGTGGTTTATATGTCTGTCCCCACGCGGTCACTCATTGGTTTATCTGTCTTTCCCCACGCGGTCGCTCAGTGATTTATCTGTCTGTCCCCACGCGGTCACTCATTGGTTTGTATGTTTGTCCCCACGTGGTCACTCAGTGGTTTATATGTCTGTCCCCACGCGGTCACTCAGTGGTTAATCTGTCTGTCCCCACGCGGTCATTCAGTGGTTTATATGTCTGTCCCCACGCCGTCACTCAGTGGTTTATATGTCTCTGACTCAGTGGTTTATCTGTCTGTCCCCACGCGGTCACTCAGTGGTTTATCTGTCTGTCCCCACGCGGTCGCTCAGTCGTTTTTTCTGTCTGTCCCCACGCGGTCACTCAGCGGTTTATCTGTCTGTCCCCACGCGGTCACTCAGTGGTTTATATGTCTCTCCCCACGCGGTCACTCAGTGGTTTATATGTCTGTCCCCACGCGGTCACTCAGTGGTTTATATGTCTGTCCCCACGCCGTCACTCAGTGGTTTATATGTATCTGACTCAGTGGTTTATCTGTCTGTCCCCACGCGGTCACTCAGTGGTTTATCTGTCTGTCCCCACGCGGTCGCTCAGTGGTTTATATGTCTGTCCCCACGCGGTCACTCAGCGGTTTATCTGTCTGTCCCCACGCGGTCACTCAGTGGTTTATATGTCTGTCACTCAGTGGTTTATATGTCTGTCCCCACGCGGACACTCAGTGGTTTATATGTCTGTCCCCACGCGGTCACTCAGTGGTTTATATGTCTGTCCCCACGCGGTCACTCAGTGGTTTATCTGTCTGTCCCCACGCGGTCACTCAGTGGTTTATATGTCTGTCCCCACGCGGTCACTCAGTGGTTTATATGTCTGTCCCCACGCGGTCACTCAGTGGTTTATATGTCTGTCCCCACGCGGTCACTCAGTGGTTTATATGTCTGTCCCCATGCGGTCACTCAGTGGTTTATATGTCTGTCCCCACGCGGTTATTCAGTGGTTTATCTGTCTGTCCCCACGCGGTCACTCAGTGGTTTATATGTCTGTCCCCACGCGGTCACTCAGTGGTTTATCTGTCTGTCCCCACGCGGTCCCTCAGTGGTTTATATGTCTGTCCCCACGCGGTCCCACAGTGGCTAATATGTCTGTCCCCACGCGGTCACTCAGTGGTTTATATGTCTGTCCCCACGCGGTCGCTCAGTGGTTTATATGTCTGTCCCTACGCGGTCACTCAGTGGTTTATCTGTCTTTCTCCATGCGGTCACTCAGTGGTTTATCTGTCTGTCCCCACGCGGTCACTCATTGGTTTATATGTCTGTCCCCACGCGGTCACTCAGTGGTTTATCTGTCTGTCCCCACGCGGTCATTCAGTGGTTTATCTGTCTGTCCCCACGCGCTCACTCAGGGGTTTATATGTCTGTCACTCAGTGGTTGATCTGTCTGTCCCCACGCGGTCACTCAGGGGTTTATATGTCTGTCACTCAGTGGTTTATATGTCTGTCCCCACGCGGTCACTCAGTGGTTTATATGTCTGTCCCCACGCGGTCACTCAGTGGTTTATCTGTCTGTCCCGACGCGGTCCCTCAGTGGTTTATCTGTCTGTCCCCACGCGGTCACTCAGTGGTTTATCTGTCTGTCCCCACGCGGTCACTCAGTAGTTTATATGTCTGTCCCCACGCGGTCACTCAGTGGTTTATCTGTCTGTCCCCACGCGGTCATTCAGTGGTTTATATGTCTGTCCCCACGCGGCCACATAGTGGTTTATATGTCTGTCACTCAGTGGTTTATATGTCTGTCCCCACGCGGTCACTCAGTGGTTTATCTGTCTGTCCCCACGCGGTCACACAGTGGTTTATCTGTCTGTCCCCATGCATTCACTCAGTGGTTGATCTGTCTGTCCCTACGCGGTCACTCAGTGGTTTATCTGTCTTTCTCCATGCGGTCACTCAGTGGTTTATCTGTCTGTCCCCGCTCGGTCACTCAGTGGTTTATCTGTCTGTCCCCACGCGGTCACTGAGTGGTTTATCTGTCTGTCCCCACGCGGTCACTCAGTGGTTTATCTGTCTGTCCCCACGCGGTCACTCAGTGGTTTATATGTCTGTCCCCACACGGTCACTCAGTGGTTTATATGTCTGTCCCCACGCGGTCACTCAGTGGTTTATCTGTCTGTCCCCACGCGGTCACTCAGTGGTTTATATGTCTGTCCCCACGCGGTCGCTCAGTGGTTTATATGTCTGTCCCTACGCGGTCGCTCAGTGGTTTATCTGTCTTTCTCCATGCGGTCACTCAGTGGTTTATCTGTCTGTCCCCACTCGGTCACTCAGTGGTTTATCTGTCTGTCCCCAAGCGGTCACTGAGTGGTTTATCTGTCTGTCCCCACGCGGTCACTCAGTGGTTTATCTGTCTGTCCCCACGCGGTCACTCAGTGGTTTATATATCTGTCCCCACGCGGTCACTCAGTAGTTTATATGTCTGTCCCCACGCGGTCACTCAGTGGTTTATCTGTCTGTCCCCAAGCGGTCATTCAGTGGTTTATATATCTGTCCCCACGCGGCCACTCAGTGGTTTATATGTCTGTCACTCAGTGGTTTATATATCTGTCCCCACGCGGTCACTCAGTGGTTTATATGTCTGTCCCCATGCGGTCACACAGTGGTTTATCTGTCTGTCCCCACGCGGTCACTCAGTGGTTTATATGTCTGTCCCCACGCGGTCACTCAGTGGTTTATATGTCTGTCCCCACGCGGTCACACAGTGGTTTATCTGTCTGTCCCCACGCGGTCACACAGTGGTTTATATGTCTGTCCCCACGCGGTCACACAGTGGTTTATATGTCTGTCCCCACGCGGTCACTCAGTGGTTTATCTGTCTGTCCCCACGCGGTCACACAGTGGTTTATCTGTCTGTCCCCACGCGGTCACACAGTGGTTTATCTGTCTGTCCCCACGCGGTCACTCAGTGGTTTATCTGTCTGTCCCCACGCGGTCACTCAGTGGTTTATCTGTCTGTCCCCACGCGGTCACTCAGTGGTTTATCTGTCTGTCCCCACGCGGTCACACAGTGGTTTATCTGTCTGTCCCCATGCGGTCACTCAGTGGTTGATCTGTCTGTCCCTACGCGGTCACTCAGTGGTTTATATGTCTGTCTCCACGCGGTCACTCAGTGGTTTATATGTCTGTCCCCACACGGTCACTCAGTGGTTTATATGTCTGTCCCCACGCCGTCACTCAGTGGTTTATATGTATCTGACTCAGTGGTTTATCTGTCTGTCCCCACGCGGTCACTCAGTGGTTTATCTGTCTGTCCCCACGCGGTCGCTCAGTGGTTTATATGTCTGTCCCCACGCGGTCACTCAGCGGTTTATCTGTCTGTCCCCACGCGGTCACTCAGTGGTTTATATGTCTGTCACTCAGTGGTTTATATGTCTGTCCCCACGCGGTCGCTCAGTGGTTTATATGTCTGTCCCCACGCGGTCACTCAGCGGTTTATCTGTCTGTCCCCACGCGGTCACTCAGTGGTTTATATGTCTGTCACTCAGTGGTTTATATGTCTGTCCCCACGCGGACACTCAGTGGTTTATATGTCTGTCCCCACGCGGTCACTCAGTGGTTTATATGTCTGTCCCCACGCGGTCACTCAGTGGTTTATCTGTCTGTCCCCACGCGGTCACTCAGTGGTTTATATGTCTGTCCCCACGCGGTCACTCAGTGGTTTATATGTCTGTCCCCACGCGGTCACTCAGTGGTTTATATGTCTGTCCCCACGCGGTCACTCAGTGGTTTATATGTCTGTCCCCATGCGGTCACTCAGTGGTTTATATGTCTGTCCCCACGCGGTTATTCAGTGGTTTATCTGTCTGTCCCCACGCGGTCACTCAGTGGTTTATATGTCTGTCCCCACGCGGTCACTCAGTGGTTTATCTGTCTGTCCCCACGCGGTCCCTCAGTGGTTTATATGTCTGTCCCCACGCGGTCCCACAGTGGCTAATATGTCTGTCCCCACGCGGTCACTCAGTGGTTTATATGTCTGTCCCCACGCGGTCACTCAGTGGTTTATCTGTCTGTCCCCACGCGGTCACTCAGTGGTTTATATGTCTGTCCCCACGCGGTCACTCAGTGGTTTATATGTCTGTCCCCACGCGGTCACTCAGTGGTTTATATGTCTGTCCCCACGCGGTCACTCAGTGGTTTATATGTCTGTCCCCATGCGGTCACTCAGTGGTTTATATGTCTGTCCCCACGCGGTTATTCAGTGGTTTATCTGTCTGTCCCCACGCGGTCACTCAGTGGTTTATATGTCTGTCCCCACGCGGTCACTCAGTGGTTTATCTGTCTGTCCCCACGCGGTCCCTCAGTGGTTTATATGTCTGTCCCCACGCGGTCCCACAGTGGCTAATATGTCTGTCCCCACGCGGTCACTCAGTGGTTTATATGTCTGTCCCCACGCGGTCGCTCAGTGGTTTATATGTCTGTCCCTACGCGGTCACTCAGTGGTTTATCTGTCTTTCTCCATGCGGTCACTCAGTGGTTTATCTGTCTGTCCCCACGCGGTCACTCATTGGTTTATATGTCTGTCCCCACGCGGTCACTCAGTGGTTTATCTGTCTGTCCCCACGCGGTCATTCAGTGGTTTATCTGTCTGTCCCCACGCGCTCACTCAGGGGTTTATATGTCTGTCACTCAGTGGTTGATCTGTCTGTCCCCACGCGGTCACTCAGGGGTTTATATGTCTGTCACTCAGTGGTTTATATGTCTGTCCCCACGCGGTCACTCAGTGGTTTATATGTCTGTCCCCACGCGGTCACTCAGTGGTTTATCTGTCTGTCCCGACGCGGTCCCTCAGTGGTTTATCTGTCTGTCCCCACGCGGTCACTCAGTGGTTTATCTGTCTGTCCCCACGCGGTCACTCAGTAGTTTATATGTCTGTCCCCACGCGGTCACTCAGTGGTTTATCTGTCTGTCCCCACGCGGTCATTCAGTGGTTTATATGTCTGTCCCCACGCGGCCACATAGTGGTTTATATGTCTGTCACTCAGTGGTTTATATGTCTGTCCCCACGCGGTCACTCAGTGGTTTATCTGTCTGTCCCCACGCGGTCACACAGTGGTTTATCTGTCTGTCCCCATGCGTTCACTCAGTGGTTGATCTGTCTGTCCCTACGCGGTCACTCAGTGGTTTATCTGTCTTTCTCCATGCGGTCACTCAGTGGTTTATCTGTCTGTCCCCGCTCGGTCACTCAGTGGTTTATCTGTCTGTCCCCACGCGGTCACTGAGTGGTTTATCTGTCTGTCCCCACGCGGTCACTCAGTGGTTTATCTGTCTGTCCCCACGCGGTCACTCAGTGGTTTATATGTCTGTCCCCACACGGTCACTCAGTGGTTTATATGTCTGTCCCCACGCGGTCACTCAGTGGTTTATCTGTCTGTCCCCACGCGGTCACTCAGTGGTTTATATGTCTGTCCCCACGCGGTCGCTCAGTGGTTTATATGTCTGTCCCTACGCGGTCGCTCAGTGGTTTATCTGTCTTTCTCCATGCGGTCACTCAGTGGTTTATCTGTCTGTCCCCACTCGGTCACTCAGTGGTTTATCTGTCTGTCCCCACGCGGTCACTGAGTGGTTTATCTGTCTGTCCCCACGCGGTCACTCAGTGGTTTATCTGTCTGTCCCCACGCGGTCACTCAGTGGTTTATATATCTGTCCCCACGCGGTCACTCAGTAGTTTATATGTCTGTCCCCACGCGGTCACTCAGTGGTTTATCTGTCTGTCCCCAAGCGGTCATTCAGTGGTTTATATATCTGTCCCCACGCGGCCACTCAGTGGTTTATATGTCTGTCACTCAGTGGTTTATATATCTGTCCCCACGCGGTCACTCAGTGGTTTATATGTCTGTCCCCATGCGGTCACACAGTGGTTTATCTGTCTGTCCCCACGCGGTCACTCAGTGGTTTATATGTCTGTCCCCACGCGGTCACTCAGTGGTTTATATGTCTGTCCCCACGCGGTCACACAGTGGTTTATCTGTCTGTCCCCACGCGGTCACACAGTGGTTTATATGTCTGTCCCCACGCGGTCACACAGTGGTTTATATGTCTGTCCCCACGCGGTCACTCAGTGGTTTATCTGTCTGTCCCCACGCGGTCACACAGTGGTTTATCTGTCTGTCCCCACGCGGTCACACAGTGGTTTATCTGTCTGTCCCCACGCGGTCACTCAGTGGTTTATCTGTCTGTCCCCACGCGGTCACTCAGTGGTTTATCTGTCTGTCCCCACGCGGTCACTCAGTGGTTTATCTGTCTGTCCCCACGCGGTCACACAGTGGTTTATCTGTCTGTCCCCATGCGGTCACTCAGTGGTTGATCTGTCTGTCCCTACGCGGTCACTCAGTGGTTTATATGTCTGTCTCCACGCGGTCACTCAGTGGTTTATATGTCTGTCCCCACACGGTCACTCAGTGATTTATATGTCTGTCCCCACGCGGTCACTCAGTGGTTTATATGTCTGTCCCCACGCGGTCACTCATTGGTTTATCTGTCTTTCCCCACGCGGTCGCTCAGTGATTTATCTGTCTGTCCCCAAGCGGTCACTCATTGGTTTGTATGTTTGTCCCCACGTGGTCACTCAGTGGTTTATATGTCTGTCCCCACGCGGTCACTCAGTGGTTAATCTGTCTGTCCCCACGCGGTCATTCAGTGGTTTATATGTCTGTCCCCACGCCGTCACTCAGTGGTTTATATGTCTCTGACTCAGTGGTTTATCTGTCTGTCCCCACGCGGTCACTCAGTGGTTTATCTGTTTGTCCCCACGCGGTCGCTCAGTGGTTTATCTGTCTGTCCCCACGCGGTCACTCAGCGGTTTATCTGTCTGTCCCCACGCGGTCACTCAGTGGTTTATATGTCTGTCCCCACGCGGTCACTCAGTGGTTTATATGTCTGTCCCCACGCGGTCACTCAGTGGTGTATATGTCTGTCCCCACGCGGTCACTCAGTGATTTATCTGTCTGTCCCCACGCGGTCCCTCAGTGGTTTATATGTCTGTCCCCACGCGGTCCCACAGTGGCTAATATGTCTGTCCCCACGCTGTCACTCAGTGGTTTATATGTCTGTCCCCATGCTGTCACTCAGTGGTTTATATGTCTGTCCCCACACGGTCACTCACTGGTTTATATGTCTGTCCCCACGCGGTCACTCAGTGGTTTCTCTGTCTGTCCCCACGCGGTCACTCAGTGATTTATATGTCTGTTACTCAGTGGTTGATCTGTCTGTCCCCACGCGGTCACTCAGTGGTTTATATGTCTGTCACTCAGTGGTTTATCTGTCTGTCCCCACGCGGTCATTCAGTGGTTTATATGTCTGTTACTCAGTGGTTGATCTGTCTGTCCCCACGCGGTCACTCAGTGGTTTATATGTCTGTTACTCAGTGGTTTATCTGTCTGTCCCCACGCGGTCACTCAGTGATTTATATGTCTGTCCCCACGCGGTCACTCAGTGGTTTATATGTCTGTCCCCACGCGGTCACTCAGTGGTTTATATGTCTGTCCCCACACGTTCACTCAGTGATTTATATGTCTGTCCCAACGCGGTCACTCAGTGGTTTATATGTCTGTCCCCACGCGGTCACTCATTGGTGTATATGTCTGTCCCCACGCGGTCACTCAGTGGTTTATATGTCTGTCCCCACGCAGTCACTCAGTGGTTTATCTGTCTTTCCCCACGCAGTCACTCAGTGGTTTCTCTGTCTGTCCCCACGCGGTCACTCAGTGATTTATATGTCTGTTACTCAGTGGTTGATCTGTCTGTCCCCACGCGGTCACTCAGTGGTTTATATGTCTGTCACTCAGTGGTTTATCTGTCTGTCCCCACGCGGTCACTCAGTGATTTATATGTCTGTCCCCACGCGGTCACTCAGTGGTTTATATGTCTGTCCCCACGCGTTCACTCAGTGGTTTATATGTCTGTCCCCACACGTTCACTCAGTGATTTATATGTCTGTCCCCACGCGGTCACTCAGTGGTTTATATGTCTGTCCCCACGCGGTCACTCATTGGTTTATATGTCTGTCCCCACGCGGTCACTCAGTGGTTTATATGTCTGTCCCCACGCAGTCACTCAGTGGTTTATCTGTCTTTCCCCACGCGGTCACTCAGTGATTTATCTGTCTGTCCCCACCCGGTCACTCATTGGTTTGTATGTCTGTCCCCACGTGGTCACTCAGTGGTTTATATGTCTGTCCCCACGCGGTCACTCAGGGGTTTATCTGTCTGTCCCCACGCGGTCATTCAGTGGTTTATATGTCTGTCCCCACGCCGTCACTCAGTGGTTTATATGTCTCTGACTCAGTGGTTTATCTGTCTGTCCCCACGCGGTCACTCAGTGGTTTATCTGTCTGTCCCCACGCGGTCGCTCAGTGGTTTATATGTCTGTCCCCACGCGGTCACTCAGCGGTTTATCTGTCTGTCCCCATGCGGTCACTCAGTGGTTTATATGTCTGTCACTCAGTGGTTTATATGTCTGTCCCCACGCGGACACTCAGTGGTTTATATGTCTGTCCCCATGCGGTCACTCAGTGGTTTATATGTCTGTCCCCACGCGGTCACTCAGTGGTTTATCTGTCTGTCCCCACGCGGTCACTCAGTGGTTTATATGTCTGTCCCCACGCGGTCACTCAGTGGTTTATATGTCTGTCCCCACGCGGTCACTCAGTGGTTTATATGTCTGTCCCCACGCGGTCACTCAGTGGTTTATATGTCTGTCCCCATGCGGTCACTCAGTGGTTTATATGTCTGTCCCCACGCGGTTATTCAGTGGTTTATATGTCTGTCCTCACGCGGTCACTCAGTGGTTTATCTGTCTGTCCCCACGCTGTCACTCAGTGGTTTATATGTCTGTCCCCACATGGTCACTCAGTGGTTTATATGTCTGTCCCCACACGGTCACTCAGTGGTCTATATGTCTGTCCCCACGCGGTCACTCAGTGGTTTATCTGTCTGTCCCCACGAGGTCACTCAGTGGTTTATCTGTCTGTCCCCACGCGGTCACACAGTGGTTTATCTGTCTGGGTGATGGATGCCCTCTTTCCTCTACATGTTTTTCATTGTAATTCAATCTCCACCCACCCCATGTTGTTGATTATACAACTACAAAATCTCTATGATTACATGACCATGAGATTGATTGTATGGCTCATAACCTCCACCTCCCTGTCCTGCCCCACCCCTCCCTCTCCGCCTCCCCAGGTTTCAGACACAATCTCTGGGCTACAGCTGTCCATCGCCGGGCCCCTGACCACCATGGAGGAGCTGTTTACAGGCAGTAAGCCCTACTTGGTGTCCACCCGGAACTGTAGGAGACTGTCAGAGAACGTGGTGTCCCTGGTCACCTCTCTGACCATGGCTCGCTCCTCTGACGGGGGTGCCTGGAACAGCAGTAACATTAGCGGAGATCCTCCCATAGCAGCCCTCACCCCTGTGCCCCCCTCCATGGCCTCCACAGTGGCACCAGTCGGGGGGGTCATGCCAAGCCCCTTCTCCCCTGGCTGGGCAGCCAACACACTGATGGTCAACGAGGACTACAGGTGAGGGAGTGGGAGTGTCTTCTTCTTCAATGTTTTAAATTGGGTGTTAAGAACACACATAGCGTGTGTCAGTATATCTCTCCCTTGTGGTTTGCTGAAAGATTGAGTTTTGCGTTCAGCACCATAGAAATGTATTTGGAAGTGTATTCCCTGCATTGGGTGGTTCTATGGTGTCCTATTGCTGAGATGGCTGTTATCTCCTGGGCTGTAGGTGGCTGTCCTACGTGCTGCTGTTGCTGCTGGACCTCCTAGTGTGTCTGTTCATCCTGCTGGGGCTAGCCAAACAGGCCCGCTGGCTCCTCATCCTGTAAGCGCGCGCGCACACACACACACACACACACACACACACACACACACACACACACACACACACACACACACACACACACACATACATATACATATACACACAGAGAGAGACCGATAGTTAAATCCTGTGTGTTGTATTGCATCGAACAACACTGAGTTTGTAATGCTCTGTGACTCTGTGTTATATAGGCTGTGTAATATATGATGGTTGATGGTTGGTCCTTAGCTGACCCCTGTGTGTGTGGTTTTTCTCCTCCCAGGATGACGGTGCTGGCCTGGATGGCTCTGTTCCTGAGCTGGGGCTCCCTGGGCCTGGAGACTGCCACTGTGGTGGTGAGTACTGACGGATAAAGGGAGGAGAGGAGGAGGGGTGGTGTGTGTTGTTGAGGGGAAGGGAGGGAGTTGGTCGTTCATGGATGGCTCGAGAGTATCTCAGGAATGTCTTAAAGAAGTCCCGGCCAGAGCAGAATAGAATGGCTATGTACTTCTGTTGGTGTCTGCAGTCATGGCAGGGGACCAAGAAGGAGGGAAAATAGGGCAGAAATTAGTGTGTAGGTGTGTTCTGTGTATTTTCTGTGTGTTTGTGAACAGTGTGTGTGTGTTAGTGTGTGGGCGTATGGCTTGGAGGAGATGGAAGAAGAACACAAGTGCTTTTCAGAGACAGAGAGAGAGAGTCCCAGAGAGAGAGAGTCCCAGAGAGAGAGAGTCCCAGAGAGAGAGAGAGTCCCAGAGAGAGAGAGAGTCCCAGAGAGAGAGAGAGTCCCAGAGAGAGAGAGAGTCCCAGAGAGAGAGAGAGTCCCAGAGAGAGAGAGTCCCAGAGAGAGAGAGTCCCAGAGAGAGAGAGTCCCAGAGAGAGAGAGTCCCAGAGAGAGAGAGAGTCCCAGAGAGAGAGAGAGTCCCAGAGAGAGAGAGAGTCCCAGAGAGAGAGAGAGTCCCAGAGAGAGAGAGAGTCCCAGAGAGAGAGAGTCCCAGAGAGAGAGAGAGTCCCAGAGAGAGAGAGTCCCAGAGAGAGAGAGAGTCCCAGAGAGAGAGAGAGTCCCAGAGAGAGAGAGAGTCCCAGAGAGAGAGAGTCCCAGAGAGAGAGAGAGTCCCAGAGAGAGAGAGAGTCCCAGAGAGAGAGAGAGTCCCAGAGAGAGAGAGAGTCCCAGAGAGAGAGAGAGTCCCAGAGAGAGAGAGAGTCCACCCACCCCATGTTGGTGGCAATACTGGCAATACGTGCAGCATTAAAATTGGCAAGAAAAGAACAGAATTCTTTAACCAGGGGCGGGGCCTTCGTCAGGGTTGTAATCTGAGCCCTGCACTCTTCAATATTTACATCAACGAATTGGCCACTATTCTAGAAAAATCCTCAGCCCCTGGTGTTAGTCTCCATAATTCAGAGGTTAAATGCCTACTCTTCGCAGATGACCTATGCCTGTTGTCACCCACAGCACATGGCCTACAGCAGAGCCTGGATCTGCTAGAGCAGTACTGCCAGACCTGGGCCCTGGCAGTAAACCCCAAAAAGACTAAAATAATGATTTTCCAGAGAAGATCCAGATCTCAGGGAATTAGACCAAAGTTCTCAATTGGTACAAAATGTATAGAGTACTGCACACACTACAATTACTTAGGTTTAAAAATAAGCTCAACTGGACACCTTAATGAGGCAGTGAATGAACTGAGAGAGAAAGCACGCAAGGCATTCTACGCAATTAAAAAGCAAATTCAAATTGAAACACCTATTAAAATTTGGCTAAAAATAATTGAATATGTCATTGAACCAATTGCACTTTATGGCAGCGAGGTGTGGGGTCCACTTGCAAAACAAGATTTCATCAAATGGGACAAACATCCCATTGAAACCCTGCATGCAGAGTTCTGTAAGATTCTCCTACATGTCCAGAGGAAAACTACAAACAATGCATGCAGGGCAGAATTAGGCAAATATCCACTAATAATAAAAACTCAAAAAAGAGCAATTAAGTTTTGGAAACATCTAAAATACAGTGACCCCCTCTCATATCACTACCAAGCCCTGCAATACCAAGAGCTGAGCAAAGAAAAGAGTCCCCTCATCCAGCTGGTCCTGGGGCTGAGTTCACAAACCTGTTCTACTAACACACTGAAGCCTCAGGACCAGAACATCCAATCAATCAGAATAAACCAAATTACAACACAGTCAAAACAAAACTACATTGCTTATTGGGAAACACAAGCACAAGCACAGAGCAAAATGCAGTGCTATCTGGCCCTAAATCGACAGTACACCGTGGCTAACTATTTGACTATGGTTACTGATCAAAACCTTAGAAAAACCT